>NC_051154.1:12971039-13032803 GCF_013339745.2 Dermacentor silvarum | reverse complement strand
CAAGCAAGCTGCAGTGCTTGATTCGCGCGTGGCGTCTCGGAGCGTCCCCTCGAGGGTGACCTGCTCTGGTCGCGTTCTCTGACGGGCGACGCAGGTGGCTTGGTTCGCTGGTGCTCCCTTCTTCGTCTGCGAACGACGTACGGTATTTGAAACCGCTGCTTACACGGCTTGTCCGCAGTGGGATGAGGGCCCTCACACAGGGCGCATTCTGGCGTACAAACGTGGTCTTCGGCCGGGGTTGCAATGCCGCACCCCCTGCAGATTGTCTTTTCGGGCGTCGGGCAGACGTCGGCTCGGTGTCCCAGCCTTCCGCAGGCGTAGCACACGTCCGTTTGTCTGCGGTAGAGCGTGCAGCGAAGCATGCTTGGTCCACACATGATGTAATTGGGTACATTTAGGCCATCAAAGAAGACGACGGCCGTAGTCGTGTTCTTGATACGCTTGACCTCCAGGGCCTTGGGATTCCTGGGCTGCACAATCATGTCTCTGAGCTGTTCTCCGTCGAAGTCGAGATCGACAGCTCTGACGACCCCCTCGCACGTGTTGTTCGGCGCTGCCAAGTAGGAGCTCACCTCGTAGTTTGCCACTCCAACCGTAATTGTCTCCACTCTAGAGCATGCCCATGCGTTCTTCTCCGCCGGCGTACTCACGACCAAAATGTTTTGCATGACATTGGGACATACGATATCGTGGGTGATCTCGGCTGGAGGGAGCTGCGCCGCCGATGCGAGAGCATGGGCCACCTTGATTTGACTCATGTTTTTGACGTTTAGGCCTCCCCTGGGCCTAACAATGATCCTGTAGTGCTCCCTCGGCAGACGGGGGAGCCTCGACGCAGCGACGATACGCTTTTTCACGCCGGTGGTAGTGCGGGCCCCGCCGGTGGTAGTGCGGGCCCCGCCGGTGCTGCCGCCGCGTTGTGTCGAACTCGTCTGCCCTCCCGGCGCGTGCGTTCCTTGCGTCTTGCGTTTTGAAATGGCCGTAGTCCACCCGGACTCCAGGCACTCTTCAGGGGTGATATCCTCCCCCTCCACTGTGATTTGCATGGACATCTTGGGAATAAGAGGCACGGCCGCGCGGGGAGACGCTCCTCCGCCGCGTCTACGCCGGAGAAGTAGGCCTAGCGGCCGAGCGGCGTTGTCCGGACAAAAAGTCTTGAAAAATCAGCAAAGGGACCACTCACCGACAAAAATTTGGTATCGGCGTGATCCTCGTAACTTGCCGCGTCAGGAACCACAAAAGTCAACAGCAAGCACAACAATTTTTGGACCGAAATCATTTAAAGAAGCAGGAGCCGATGTTTGTACGTCCGCACTAGTCGGCGCCCCCTGGTGTCCTCCGATCCCAAGAGCTTCCTTATAATTCAACTAACCCACTTATCAGATAGATCAGTGAGATGTTAAGAACTGAAGCACTGTATTCAACGCAGCACGTAAAGGTGGTATGCGCGAAGCATGCCAGCAATTTAACCTGTTTCTCATTTTACATCCTGAATAAACCAGCTTCTTCTGACAAAGCTGTATTTCACACCACTGTTTAAGTGCTCTGTCCCAATGAGTCGGGCCAGTGATAACTGAATTAGATCTATAGGGATATCTGGACACTATAAAACATGATAAAAATATGAAAACAAAGATCGGGGCAAGTCTGTATTTACTGCGGACATCAAACCTAAAGTACTTTATTTACAGAACACTGAACACAATAATAGAACAAATCAGGTACTACAGAAAGGGGTCCAACCAGTTCACGCTACTAGCAGCGGCGCAACTTACGGAATTTCGGTTGCTGCCTTTGACCTTCTATTTCCTTGTTCAGGCCCTTAACAAAAAATCTGAACCTTAACAAGATATATAACTTGACCACTTCAGACAAATTCTCTTTTTCATGGCTAGAGCAGCCAAGCTGCGGAAGTGCGAATGAACGTACGCACTTTGCGAAATCGAGCAAACTCTCTTCATGCAGAATGTTCTTGCTAAAGAAGACGGTGAATTCGTCCTCGATTAGCATAACTGCAGTGGACAGGGTGGAACTAGGATAAACAAGCCCGCAATTGCTAAAATAAGCCGTGAAGTGAGAGCTCTCATCCATGTTTGCGTCATTTGGTGTCACACAAAGGCAAGATGCACGCTGTGGGCATGCGTTTCTTGCGATTGTTTTTCTCGCCACATAGCCGGCAGCATAGTAAATCAAGGCAGCGTTACTTTTCCTTTCTACGTACCCGGCATGATAATTTTTGAACAGAGCACTGTCAATGACCCCCTCAACTTCATCAACCTTTCCATGGTCAAATAAGTCACCAATAATGTTCAAAAGTGGTGCTGCCCCGGTGCTAGACTGTGATGTAGGTGCTTCGCTCAACAGTCCTTTGGTAACATCTGGTGAGCAGTTTGTTCCTCTCGGTGGTTTTGCCAGGTTATCATCATCCTCATCAGCAGCCCATATTTAGGTCCACAGCAGGACGAAGGCGTCTCCCTGCGATGTCCAATTACCCCTGTCTTGCGCTAACTGCTGATTCCATCTTGCGCCTACAAATTTCCTAACTTCATCACCCTACCTATAGTTTTCTGCCGTCATTACATTAAATTACATTAAACGACATTAAGTTAACAGTCACCAGAAACTGTGACACGGTAGGGTGGTCATTACAACCGGATTACTGGTTTATAATGCCGAAAACGCTTGCCAGTTTGTCTTGACTTAGACGCGACGTGAATAGGTAGTTGTACCCTACAGTGGAGCTAAGATAAGATAGCAAGTCTAACGTACTTCTGACTGTAATCCTTAGTCCACAAGCCGTGTTGTCAGTGAGAAATCCGCGGTCCGCAGGTGCGGTGATCAAGGACACCTTTTCTTCGTTCGACCAATAACCGCTTCGGCACAACGGCGCAAAACACGTCCTTTCCTTGCATTGCCGTTTAGCCTTTAACATCTCAAGATGCTCACATTTAGCGTCCTCCAACTTCACAATCCAAGAGACGATACCTGTCAAACACCGATTTCACACGTATAGAATTCCCTAAGCATTCGGGCGAGGCTCCGGGAGCAATGGGACGACAGGAGCTTGGCGGCTTAATTCCATGCATGCATGCACGATGATGATGATAACGATGATGATGATGATGATGATGATGATTTATTGCATCCCCTTTGATACGGGGCGGCGACAAATAGTCACCTAGCCTGCTTGATTTAATCAGGTATACTATACATGTTCTTTATCTATCGTTTTTGTATACCTCTCTACAATCTTTTTCTTTTTTTTTCAGAATTACCTTGTACCGCTCATGATTTTAAGAGATCAGGTCGTATCAATCTTTTCCCTGTTTTTATTTTCCACCAGTACTCTAATCGTCTCTTGCTTATCTCTACAGGCTGATCTGTTGATATATCCTTCCACTTTAAACCCAAGCGCTTCTGGAAGTCGTACGTTACCTACGGTTATCGCTGGGTGAATACCGTCGCATTCCATTAGGATGTGCGAGTGGTCTCTGGATCTTTACTGCAGCATACACATCCCTCATCTAGTTCCGAATATTTGCTCCGGTATGTTTTGGTCCATAGGCAACCGGCTCGAGCCTCAAATAGCAAGGCACTGTCCTTTGTGTTATCGTGCAGATTTTCCCTTCTAATTTCTTTCTTCTCATTCTTGTAAATCTCCATGGTCCTTTTTGTTTCCATTTTTTGCATCCAATTCACAGTCTCTAATTCTCTCACTTTCTTTCTGATGACTCCTGGTTGTCTATTTACAGTTTCGATTATCCTGTACTTGGTTGCCAACTTCCTTGACCTCTTCCTACCATTCTGTGTCCACGCTTATCATGTACAGATACTTGTGCACTTTAGCCGCCCATTTATTTTCATCCATGTTCCTGAGCCTTTCTTCAAAACTAATCTTGCTCTGTGCTTCTCTGACTTCAAAAGAGGCCCAACCCGGCCATATGTCACCCTGCACTGCCTCATTTGTGGTATTACCGTGGGCTCCCAAAGCCAACCGGCCTACTGATCTTCGGTTAACTTCCAACCCCGACAAGATATCCGATTTTAAGCACAGAATGGCATACGCAAACTTTAGCGCTGGCACCATTACTCCTTTCCAGATTCCACGCACCACCTAATACTTATTGCGGCCCCACAGTGCTCCGTGTTTCATTATTGCTGCATTCCGTTTCCCCTTTTCGCAGATCGCTTTCAAGATATGGACTCGCGCGTCCCTCTTCAACGCTAAGTAGGCGGCGAAAAGACAGCGCGCCAAGGTATCAGCAGTCGGCACTCTGTCGGCATTGCACATCGCTTTCAAGATACGGCCCACGCCGCCGCGCCAGACGTAGCCGCCGCTGAAGCACGGTTGATCACGGTTCATAATGGTTCGACGCGGGTGTATAATGCGCTAAGCAGTGATAACGGCTTATAATTATCGGAACGTCATCAGCGCACGGCGCCTCCACCTCCCGAAGAAACAACCAACAAGAGACAGTGCACGTAATAAATGTTGCATACATTTAATTCATTTCTTACATCTCCCTCGCCATTTCACCCCACGCCTACATCCGCTGCGGGCAATCTATAACATGAGTGAACATTCAATTGCTTCTACTCGCCTCTTCTACGCCGTCTCGTGCCGGTCTCACTTTTATTGCGATAGCAATTAAATGGACACTTCAACCGGATTTCTGTCGTCGCCGTCGTCGTCGCCGTCGCCGTGAGGTTCCCTATAGATAAAATCTTCGCCGCGCGCCGTATGCCCGAGCGGAAGCGTGCGGGGACGCGCGCTATCACGGAGAGCGAACGCACTCAATCACCCACGCGCAAGCAAGGAAGCGGGATGCCAGCGCCGGAGGGAGGTGGGGGGGGGGGGGGGCGCACTTCTACTCTGCCAGCAACCGCGCTCGTCGCTCGCTCGCACCGTCGCTTATCTCCACACGGCTCTGCCCTTTATGCGCCGTGCATTCGTCGCTCAGTTTCCGTTGAAGCGATAGACCGCACGTACCTTCGCCCGCTGCTTGCTGCCAGCGTTTTGACAGTCGTTGTCTGCAGTCATTCAGTGTGATCTATTCATGTTTGTTTGTGCGCGCTCACACCACGCTTGTTCATTCAGTTAGTAATAGTCGGGCCACATTTTCCAACGCACGCTACACATGCAATATGCTGCCCGGATCGGCAGTGCAGCACTACAGGTGTGTCCCTTCGCACGCGCTGCCCACGGGAAGCGCTTCTCATCAACACCACCGTTTCACACGCGCCTTCTCGTGGTCATCGAGTCTCTCTTCATGTCGGTCTACTTATGCCGCAGCACACCTGCTTACTTAATCAGCTCATGTTTACTACAATTCATATTGCTACCAAAGCCGCTCACCTTACTTCGTATGACATTGCTGTGTTGCTATCGCATTCATTGCTTCGCCCTTAGGGCGAAACTGTGACACTTTTTTTTCTGTTCCACGATTCTTTCGCGGTCGTTCTCGCAATTATACGAAACACACCAGCGTACGACCACTGAACGCCACGTCGTTACTACGAAATGCTTACGCTTCTTTCTGATAACTCCCACAGGAGATTCTATGTGGATTATTTACCAGCGCTTTAGTTTGAACTATAGCTTTCTTGGGCTAATCATGTATTATATGCATGCATAGCCGTCTAGCATATTGCTTATACCTCATTAGAGAGTTTTATTGCGATAGCAATTATATGGACGCTTCAACCGGATTTCTGCCGTCGCCGTCGCCGTGAGGTTCCGTATAGATTCCAAGGGCGATAAAATCGTCGCCGCGCGCCGTATGCGCGAGTGAAAGCGCGCGGGGGACGCGCGATATCACGGAGAGCCAACGCACGGCGGAAAGCAAACGCGATTGTCGCGCGAAAGGCCATGGGGTTATGGGGGGGAGGGAGGCGGGGCGACGCTGTGCTACGGCACCAAATGCTTATCTTGCAGCCCAGCGCAAGGGGAACTGGCAACGCAATCTCCCACGCGAAAGAAAAAAAAGCGGGGAGGCAGCGCGGGAGGGAGGGGGGGGGTGAGCAGCTTCTACTCTGCCAACAAATACGCTTGCACTGGCTGTGGTGGCCGTCGCCCGCTCCGTCTCTTATCTCCACACGGCTCTGACCTTTGTATGCGCTGTGCATTCGCCGCTCAGTTTCCGTTGAAGCCATAGACCACACGATTCTTCGCCCGCTGCAGCGGCTGCGCTTGCTGCCAGCGCTTTGACAGTCGTTGTCTGCGGTCATTCAGTGTGATCTATTCATGTTTGCTTGTGCGCGATGACACCACGCTTGTCAATTCAGTTAGAAAGCGAATGTGTCCAAGTTTATGCGGCCGATAAAGCTACTCTACTATCCCTACTCCGAATAGCTCTCTACCAATTTGCTATCGCAATTGATGCTTCGCCTTTCGGGCGAAACTGCGACATTTTATTAGAATAGAGGCCCAAAAAGCTTGGGGCCCCAAAGAGCTTTGGGGCATGCAGGGGTGAAGAGTTTTAGAATAGGGCTTTGCGTTTGCGAATAGCGCCTTGCGCTTGCAGCGCCACTACGGTGTCAAAGAAAAACTGTTATTAAACTATACCATTTTATGTTACGAAGAACAATTTTGACTTTCGTGGTTTTGCATTTAATTACAATTGAGAGGTTATTCTATTAGCAGCAAGCTATTTGTTGCGCTTAATTTTGAGTAACCAACTTAGCGTGCCTTCACCAGCCAAGCTATTCTATGTTAGGCCTACGAGCCATGAAATCGACAATCGAATTCGGAATCAGCGGCGTCTAATGAATCAATCCTCATTACACACGTTAGTTAATTGAGAGAAAGCGATAACCGCAGTCACTTCTCCTAACTTACGAACTTCACGCGTTATCACGAATCGAGCCTAGTTTGGTGCTCGGTTCGAGCCGTCGCTTCGATGGGCGCCGCCATGTTTGTTGACCTCTTGGGGCAGCTTTTGGGGCTCCCGCTAAATCAGCGAAATAGCGTGCCCGACGCAAAACCCAAACGCAGCTTGCGTCTCGCGCATACGCAGTGGCTTCGACGCTATTTCTTTGGGGCCCCTACTCTAAAACTCTCTATTGATCTTTTCAAAAACTCTTCATTAAAACCTCTATAGATTTTTTTGAAGTTTGATGATGATGGTTTATTGGCATCCCCTTCGAAATGAAGCAGTGACAAATAGTCACCGAACCTGTTTGAGCTAACCAGGTAATCTATACATGCTTATCAGTCTAGCATTTTGCCTATCTCCTTAATCCATTTTATCTTCCTTAAAACATCTATAGTATATCTACCCTGTATGTTACCTATGAAGCTTGTAACGGATCCGGTCCTATCAATCTCTTCCCTCCTTTTTTTCCCACCAATACTCTAAACGTCTTTTACTTAAATCTCGACTTCTGATCGACCGGTTAATGCTTACATCCGCTTTAAATCCCAGCACGTCTTGAAGCTGAACGTTGACTACGGAGCTCGCTTGGTGAACTTACCTTCGCATTCCATTAGGATGTGCTGAGTTGTCTCCGGAGTTTTGCTGCAGTGGACATGTGCCTCATCCTGTTGAGAATAGTTGCTCCGGTATGTTCCTGCCCTTAGGCAAACAGCTCGGGCCTCAAATAGCAAGGCACTGCCTTTTGTGTTATCATTCCTATTTCTTTCGTGCCATACTGTAATATCCATGCATGACCTTTTTTTGCTTCCATACTTTACATCCAATTTAATTTCTCTGTTTCTCTCACTTCATTTGGGTATCATTCTATCTTGCTGCCCGAGTCTCTTCACCGCGAGCTCAACCACTGGAAAAGCTGGCGCCACTGTCAGCGTGACGTGCTATGAGGGATCACGTGGACACAGCGGCCGCGCCTTCTGCTTCGGAAGTGTCGAAGCGAGCTGAAAACGAAAGTTTAGTCCCACCTGCGCTACGGTTCTGATTAAGTAGGGATGTTTTCCCGCTTCGGGTGTTTGCTTGACAAGATTTCAAAGCACTATAACAGGTACCGGCTGCCTTTGAAGGCGTTCGACATGGTAGGCTATTGTTCGGTACCGCAGTGCCGGACGCGTACGCAACGGAGCCCGGTGTCAGCCTTCACACGTACCTGCAGGCCAAGAAGCTGCGTGTAGCTTGGATTGCGAAAAGCCGACAAGCAGCCATCGGCTACAACCCGGGTGTGTAGCAAGCACTTCCGCGTGGAAGATTTCTGCTACTGCGTTGGGGCTGCGATGTTCGGTGAGTAGCAGAAAGCACGCACTGAGAAGCTCGTCCGCGCGCGCTGCCCGGTTATGATTTGGTCTATGAACTTGTTGATGCTAGATACTGGTAAGTTCACCAGAATGGAAAGGGAACGGTTGGAAGCACATTAAAAAAAGCATGACATATGCTCATGTTTGTGTTCGCACCAAACAATGAATGTGCTAGATGATCTAGCGTTTCCTAATGTTCATTAGAACGTAAAGATACATGTGCCTGTAATTTGTCGTCAGAAAAAGCGACCGTAATAGCTGGATTTCAACCCACGACCTCATGCAAAGCAGCGGACCATTATAGCCACTGAGCCAACGCGATGTGTTTCCCGAGTTTTAACTCGGTCGTGTACATCGGTCTATATTCGGTTTTATAACGGTTTCACAAATTCTTAGCTAAGAGGCAAGGGCGCGATATAACGTTCCGCGTGCTTAATGAAATAAATGACTTCGGGGGTCTTCCTTTAATGCGAGCTTGCCAAAAGAACGGAACTATTCCAGGTTGTTCAAACTAAAGTCACTGGAACCTGGAAAGTATACCGCAACCGCCGGAGCGCGCGCAGGCAACACTGCGCTGCTATTTTAGGCCTTCTCCAAAGTATAATGAATATGAAGATGAATTGGAAAGGCTTCGAGCGATTCGCCGACGCGTGGAAAGAAGATACAGGCGCACCAAATGTATTCATGGTCTGAGGGAGGCGAGGCGGATCCAAAAGAAAATACAGCGCCGCATCGATACGCTACAATCTCAGAAGTGGAAATCCTTTTGCGAGTCCTTGGATCCTCGAAAGCCTCTGTCCCACATATGGAGAACTCTGCGTGGCCTACAATCGTCTGCGCAACAGCGCCACCCTTTTAGGTCTCTTGCCCTGCATCAAGGAAGACGTGAGATCGACGTTGCTGAGGATTTCTGCGCAAGAATCGCTGGCTTGCCATCACGACCTGTATCATTAGCACGTGATGTTGCGGCATCCGAATACTCTCGCATGGATCTCTTGTTCTCTATGGAGGAGCTCGAAGCTGCGCTGGCGAATTGTAGGAAGTCATCATAGCCTGGGCCCGACGGAGTCACATACAAGGCACTTGGAAACATTGGCCACAATTAAAGCCCGCAGTGTACTCTTGGAGAGATACAATTCGAATCCTGGCGCGAAGGATTGATTCCTTGTGAGTGGAAAGTCAGCCACCTAATACCTATAGACTTAAGAGCTCTAAATCTCCATTAGACTTGGCATCGTACCGTCCCATCGCTCTTGCCAGTTGCGTTGGGAAACTAATGGAAAGGATGGTGTTGACGCGTCTTGAATGGTATTTGGAACATAATGAGGTATATCCGAATGCAATGGCGGGCTTCCGGCGCGGTCGGTCATCGGTCGATAACGTGCTTGATTTGGTAACATCTATTCAACACCAAAAGAGCATGAAACGTTTAACGGTGGCGATGTTTCTTGATATGAAAGGCGCATACGATAAATTAGCGCACCAAGCAATCCTCGATGCTTTGATCGATGTGGGCATTGGTGGCCGTGCACTGCGCTGGATTCACAGCTATTTGGAGGATAGATCCTTCTTCGTACTTACAGAAGATGGAATGACATCCCACCATGTCACCAGCAAAGGTGTGCCACGAGGCGGAGTGTTAAGCCCCACGCTCTCCAACGTAGCACTGCAAGGCCTTGTTGGATCATTGCCGAGGACGGTCCATATATCCATCTATGCTGATGATATCTGCATCTGGGCGGCCGGCGTAGCTCGTCCGCAGATACGAGCGAGACTGCAGAAGGCGGTCACACAAACGTCGTCTTATCGGCATATGAAAGGCCCAGAATTATCCTCCGAAAAGTGCCGATCGATTAGTCGCATTTACGCGCAAAACAATGACTCCATATGTTATACGCATAAATGGACAAGTAATTGCTTACGAAACAAAACACCGCTTCCTTGGAGTCATCATCGATCGTGATTTGTCTTGGACGCCACATATTTCATATATGAAAAAGAGGTTGACTGCAATAGCACATGTATTCAAATTTGTCGGCGGAAAGTCTTGGGGTGCATCTGTGCAATCGATGCTACAGCTGTACCATGCATTATTTATGGGCTTCCTAAGATACAGCCTGCTCGTGCTGGGAAGCACCAGTAAAACGAACCTTCGAACACTCCAGAGTATGCAAGCCCAAGTTCTACGGACGTGCCTCGGCCTCCCTAAGTGTGCATCCACAGCGGCCACAATCTCCATAGCACGTGACCACCCTGTATCAACGTACTTTGCAGTCGACGCTAAGAGTGCACATTCGACATGTCGCAAGGACGCCCTTTCACCATCTTGCTTGCCTGCCAACAATTAGGCCGCATACGAGTTTTAGCCGTCTCCTGATTATACACAGAGCATCGCTACCATCGAATTACGTCCCTGCAGCATGGCCTTCGTTGCCACTGTGGTCTCTGTATTCACCTCGAATATGCCTCACCATTCCAGGCGTAAAGAAGAAGGCACAAATGCCGTCAGCAGCATTGAAGCAGGCAGCATTATTGCTACTACATGAGGTCCAGAGTGACCGCTTACATGTATACACCGATGGGTCGATCATGCACTCCAGTTCAGCAGCTGCAGTATTTGTCCCAGGAAAATCTACAGTAATACAATTCCGGACATCGCACTTGACATCGACGACGGCTGTCGAACTTACAGCTCTGTGTGCAGCAATGAAATTTATCGACCAGGAACCGCCCCAGAAATGGTCTATCTTCTGCGATTCCAAGGCCGCCCTCCAGAGTTTGCTCTCTGCACTACGCCGTGGACCCCACGAACGACTTGTCGCGGACAGACGCGAAATTTACCATCACGCAGTTGACAAAGGACATGACATTGTCTTTCAATGGCTGCCAAGTCACTGTGGTATCTTTGGAAACGAGCAAGCGGACTCAGCCGCTCGATCTTCACATACCAGTACCGATTGCGTCGCTATATATCCCTATGTCCAGAACGGACGCAGCACGAAAGCTCCGTGCGCTTGCTCGCGAGCTTACGTTAGCCCACTGGAATTCAACGGACTTTAAAAACCAGCGCCTCTGTTCCCTGGATCCTAATCTGAAGCTCCGCCTTCCACATGGCTTACCACGACGGGAGGTAACTCTCATTTGTCGCCTAAGACTTGGAGTAGCTTTCACCAACGCATACTCCTACCTTATCGTAATGGCCACAAGTCCAGATTGCGAAACTTCCGGGTGCAAAGAGACGATAGCACATCTTCTGTGTGATTGTCGTCGTTTTAGTGCACAAAGGAAAGTCCTCAGAACCACGCTCGACAAGATAGACAGCCGTCCCCTTACGGAAGCCAGAATTCTTGGTCCCTGGTCCCAGCCGACGTCGGAACGAACTGCTTTAAAAGCGCTAGTACGCTTTTTAAAAGAAACAGGACTTCATGGAAAACTATAGAATTGTGCGGACAGATGTGTTTTTTAGTTTCTTTTTTTAAGTTTTTTTGTTTTTTTCTTCTTTTTAATCTTCTCTTGTTTTCTAATCTTTTCTGCCCTTACCCCATCCCCCTGTGCAGAGTAGCCAACCGGACACTTAACCTGGTTAACCTCTCTGCCTTTCGCCTCTTATTTTCCTTCCTCCCTTTCTTCCTGTTGCCATATTTGCTCCAACGTGTCTCTCAGGCGGCGGCAGCTCAGCTATGTAGCTTCGCTTTCATCTGCTTATATATTATCGCAAATCGACATATTTCATCGTCCTTTACATAGAAGATGAGATGGTACATCTACTGTGCGTGCGAAGCAGTACAGATAAGTACGATCGGAAGATTCTTACAGGCGCCAAATTGCATGACGTGAGACCAGCGACAGGACGGGCGCTCGAGCGGCCGTCCTTTCGTTTGTTCTTCCCGATAAGTTTTGTGCTCGTTGGGAAGCTATCCAAAGAGGATACTAAATTGCTTAATTGCATAATTGAGCGAGATTAATCGTGTTTTAAGCATTTTATGCGTCGCAGGCCTACGTGAACTTCGGGTTTGTTTACATTGACTGCTTTACCCTCGTAGCTAACTCGTAGCTGTTCGACGCGTTGGGGAAAACGCGAGCAGCCCTTCCTCGGGTTTTCTCGGCTTGCAACAGTGAAGAACGGCAAAATGGTTGTCGCAATGGGCAGTATGAAATCCACAAACAAAACCGTATTTCGCTTAGCTAGATACGATATAAATTACACGTACTCGGAAAGAAAAGTATTCAACTGCGCGCCCCCCGTTCTAAATCTAAAACGAACCCGATGCTCGCGTGTCACACAGAATTTTTTTTTAGGATTACTAGGTATCAAACGCTGCCACGCATCGTTTATAAGTGTGGATATAATCGCTTTCTAACGTGGCTACTAAGTTAACCGCGCTCGAAACGTTTCATACAGATTGACTTCTACGAAAATAAACGGTCCCTGACTGCAGTACAAGAAAAGGGATGCTAAAACAGTTATCCAGGCTACGTTCGCGTTGTTTTAAGCAGTAATAAACAACATAAACAACACACGAGAAAATCTGTATTTTAATATTCGCCATTGACAGGTTCATATATATTTATTGCAGTGGTTTTCTCACTACATTTCGTTATTTTTGAAACAGCCGCCCGCATTCCGACGCTCTTCGAGCCACATTTTGCTCGTTTCTGCATATTTCTGAGTGTCTCCTCGCTTTGTTTGCTCAAGGCAAACCGCAGTCTTCAAAGCAAACGCGTGAAGAAGCTTTTCGATCACATTATGGCATTTAGGCAGTTCGAGAATACCGCAATAAGCTTCTCAGATTTGTGATATCAACAAATTCACCAAGTGGGAGTGAACTGGTTGAGCCTTATTCAGTGTAGCCAGATAGCACGGCGCTTGCTGTCGCTCTTTCCGCTTCATTGGTATCGCGAAAAGCGCTTTTCCGGACTCCCGGTGGTTGCTGCACCCGAAAGCGCAGCACCCGGGTATTTCCTTTCATTTTGTTTTAAGTGCATGAAAGTTACATATCACCTAAATTATACAAAATGAAAAATCCGTTCTTGTGGATTACTCATACGCGCGGCGTGTGCGAGCGATGTCTGTGTCTGCTTATCCGCTCCAGCGTGGCCTGGCGCTGCGTGGACCATCTATGGTTGAAAGTGATCACCTGACGGCAACTGACCAATCGGCGGCGCGGCGGCGAAGAGAAAAGGGCTGCGGTACTTTCCAGGTTCCAGTGACTATAGTTCAAACTAATGCGCCTTACTTGAAGCCCTGCAGTGAAGCAGTCTTTGAACATTGACCAGTGACACATGATATTATGCACTTACTCCCGTCGCTTACTAAACCCTCAGAAAAGGTGTTCGGCTGAAATGTACCAAACTTTATTTTCAGAACCACTGACTTACTTTGTTCACAGGAACCTTCCTGAGAAAACTGACGTCAATCCGAGCATTTTTTGACGTGATTTTACTCTTTGCGGCGTAGGCCATTTTCGTCACGGCGTGGATTCGCCAAGGTCACCGCCAAGGGCACCGCCAATCATCATCATCATCATCATCATCATCATCATCATCATGATAATCATCATTATCATCAGCCTATATTATTGCGATAGCAATTATATGGACACTTCAACCGGATTTCTGCCGTCGGCGTCGCCGTCGCCGTGAGGTTCCGTATAGATAAAATCTTCGCCGCGCGCCGTATGCCCCAGAGGCAGCGTGCGGGGACGCGCGCTATCACGGAGAGCGAACGCACTCAATCTCCCACGCGCAAGCAAGGAAGCGGAAAGCCAGCGCCGGCACTTCTCTGCCAACAACCGCGCTCGTCGCTCGTCCGGGAGGGCGCCACCTGTTGTCGCAGCGACTGGCCGCGCTCCGTATGGGCTCCGGATCCCGAACCTTCGACGAGCGGTTCCCCTGTTTTCTCACCACTGGAAATAGTATCAACCGACGCAACTCGGAGAGCGGCATCGATCGAGACCAATTTCTCCAAGATCCGGTGAGATCCTCGCATGTTATTGACTCTGAAAGTTTTGGACCACCGGGACCGCCGCACTAAGCCTTATCCGCGCTTCACCTCCCTCGACGCGGGCGCGCGTCCGTTCCCACGCCAATTTCCACGCCTAGTCCGCTCAGATGGAAACCGACGGCACCCGATCCCCTGACACCATGGACGCCGACGCTTCGTCCGGTCAAGACGAGGACGACACTAACTGGTTTCTTGTCGCTCGGAAGAAGAAACGCTTAGCTCAAGCTGCTGCGGACCTGCCGCCTCCTCCGGCACCCCAAGTCCCCCGCAAGACGAATGCACGTCTCCCACCACTGCCTATTGACGACTACAAGATTGTGTTCCGCCCGAGAGACGGCCTCAACCTCGGTGCGTGGCCTCAACCTTCTGTTGCCCGAGCCATCGGCATAGCAGCGGGGCTGGACAGTGCCGTTCTCAACGAACTTATCATTCGCATCCGCACTGACCAAAATCTTGCGGTGCTCAGCACACCAGACGAGAACCTCGCGGCACGGCTTCAGCGAGTTCAATTTATCTGCATGGGCCTTACCCAACACGCCGTCCAAGCGTATGTAGCTGCCCCCGACAACTCTTGCAAGGGAGTAGTCTCGGGCCTTGAACCAAACACCACTACAACGACGCTTCTGGAAAACCTCCGCTGCTCAGAAGCTCCTGTCCTACACGCTCGCATGATGGGACCTACGAATACGGCCCTGATAACATTCTCCGGCACCCATGTACCCCACTACGTCCGTATGTACGGTGCTGAACTCCGCTGCCACATCTACCGACCGCGCCAACAAGTATGCAGCGTGTGCTTGTCGATGGGCCATCGAGCTGACGTCTGTCCCATGCCCGACAAACCCCGTTGCGCGGCGTGTGGTATCTCCAACCCACCGAAGGAACATGAGTGCACACCTAAATGCATTCACTGTGACGGCGCTCATCCCGCTACTGACCCTCGCTGTCCATCGCGTCAACTACCGGCACACAACAAGTCGCACGTGCTCCGTGAGCACAACAAACGCAAGGAACAGCGTCCCCCGCCCGGACCAGCACAGGGCCAGCTTGGGTCGACGACTCAGCAGGGCGCTCAGCAAAACCCGACCCAATCGGAAAAGACACCAGGGAGCTCAGCGGAGAACCCCTGGACTAGGGGACGCAGCCGCACTCGCGGCTCAACCGGGGATCGCCTCCAAACTGACCGGAGTCGCTCGGCTGGCGGCTCCAAGGGCCGGACTCCCAGCCACGGCCGTTCGAGGGACCGTGGCCACAACAAAAAGGGATCCGACAAGAAAGAGCAAGCGGTAAGCTGGGCAGCGCAGTTCCCACCTCTATCCCCCTCTCCACACACCCCCCCTTCCGTCACACAACACTCTAAGCCACAACCCACTCCGCAACCCATGACGACCGACAATGAACCGCGCCTTAATGACTCCCTGCAAACCTCTCGCACAGTCTATTGCACACAACAGGCACTGAACGAAATGGCCGCCTCCCTAAAGACTGAATTGGTAACCCTAATGCAGGCGGAAATGCAAAAAATGAAGGAGGTCATTATGGCTGAAGTCACAGCTCCGCTTCAACAGTTAATACAACAAGCCCTGCAACCCGCTGTCCAGCAGATGGTGGCCGATATTAAACAACAGATAGCGGCTGCACTCGGCCAACTTTCAATCTCTCCACCTTTGTCCAAACGCTCCCTTTCTCCTTCACGTGAAACACAAAGATCACATCCTTACCTTCGCCCTGCCCGATTACCGTCACCGGACCGAACACCCGCCCCGCTAAACCCGGAAAGCTCACTTCCCAGCACCTCCCAGGCCGACGTGCCGCCAGCCGGACAGCCCCCGGGTATCAACCAAACACAAATAATAGCTGATCATGGCCAGAAACCGTAGGGTGACACGCACTACCTCCCAACTCCTAAGCGTGTGGCAATGGAATTGCAGGGGCTACCGCCGGAAACGCGGATCGCTTACGCAATTCATTGCCACACAGCCCCATCCCCCCGATGTAATAGCGTTGCAGGAAGCGCATTGCACTCCTACACTTCCCGGCTACAACACGTACACAGACACAATAAATAACAACACACCACACCTCGCAGCTACATTAGTGTCCAAACATATGACCGTTATCGAACACACCCTCCAAAGCTCACCCATACCGCACGTACTTCTCGAATTGGTCCCGTGCTCTCGCTCCAGTAGCAGCCTGTTTGTACTTAATATCTACAGCGCACCTAATGCGAGGAAGCATGAGTTCGGACATCTTTTCGCACATCTGTGCAAACACGCTAAACAGATGGTCATTGTAGGCGACTTCAACGCCCCGCACTCTGCCTGGGGTTACCAAACGGAAACACCCAAGGGCCGCCGGCTTGCTCAGCTTCTTGCGCTCCATCGCATGACTCTGCTGACGGAACCAGATCAACCAACACGATTAGGCAACAGCGTAAGCAGGGACACATGTCCTGACCTCACAATGGTCAGAGGGGTAGGTCAACACTCTTGGAGCAATCTCGTGGAGAACCTGGGCAGCGACCATTACATTCTAGCTACTGAAATACAGGTACAACCAACACGCACTCCTGAACGTACTATTAATATAACAAATTGGGATGCATTTAGGCGTAACCGGTCCACACTAGCTCCTCAGGACACCCCCTCCCTTCAGGAATGGATCAAACAACTTCAAACTGATCTACAAACTGCAACTCAAAACATCGCTGCGACGACAGAGGCGCCCGATGTGGATCGCCATTTGCTCCATCTCTGGGAAGCCCGCAGAGGCCTGACCCGGCGGTGGCGGCGGCAGAAACATAATCGGAAACTTCGTCTCCGCATCGCCCGCCTAGATACGGAGGCAGCTGACTACGCGAACACCCTCACTAGCAACAATTGGCATAGCCTTTGCGATCGCCTCAGCGGCACGCTAAGCACACCTCGGACCTGGTCGCTGCTCCGCGCATTATTAAACCCTACGCAATCCAAATTACACACTGCCAACACAGTCCGCACCATCCTCCATAAATCAGGGCTCGATGACAATACTCTACTTCACAACTTACAGCAACGTTACATTGCTACAGGTACCCGCCCTACCTACAGAGACTACCCACACGTAGACGGCACTCCCCTAGACGCCGATATTACAGAAGCCGAGGTTAGGGCGGCCTTGCAGGGCATTAGGCGCAACACCGCACCCGGGGCTGATGGGGTTCAATATGCACTCCTACGCAACCTAGATGATCGGGCCATTCAGGACTTAACTGCATTCTACAACGACCACTGGAGGAACGGCACACTTCCACAGGAATGGCGCCATGCGGACATCATACTTATTCCTAAGCAAGGGAAGCCACTGTCCCTCCAGAATCTCCGACCTATATCCTTAACTTCATGTGTAGGTAAACTCTTTGAGCGGGTTGTACTCTCCCGGCTACAACCCTTTCTGGAAGACAGCCAGTTCTTCCCGGATACACTCTTCGGCTACCGCCCTAGCCTCTCCACGCAGGATGTTTTGCTGCAGCTTAAGGAGGACGTAGTGGATGGCCCCACTACGGCACAGACAAGAGCTATTCTGGCCCTGGACCTTAAGGGGGCCTTCGACAACGTCTCCCACGACTTAATTCTAGACAATCTGGCTTCTTCCCAGTGCGGCGCACGCACCTACGGCTACGTGAGAGCTTTCCTTTCGGACCGCACGGCCACTATTGGCATCGGAGAGCTCCGGTCTGACGTCATCACACTCACAGGTAGAGGAACGCCACAGGGCTCGATCCTATCGCCCACCCTCTTCAACGTGGCTATGGCTAAACTGCCCCACTTACTAGACCAGATACCCACCATCCAGCACGCTCTCTACGCCGATGATGTTACGATCTGGGCAAGCCAGGGATCAGACGGTGCCATCCAGGATGCTCTCCAGGAAGCTGTGCGTGTCGTGCAAAACTATGCAGCCGCAGGCGGCCTTACCTGTGCAGCCGAGAAGTCCGAATTACTCCTCGTGCACAGGCGGCGCCGCAGAACCGACGAATCCCCGAATATCTCTCTTTTTTTACACGGCAGCCCTATCCCTCAAGTAGCTAGACTCCGTATCTTAGGCCTCCATATTCAATCTGATGGCAAAGCCTCGCACACTACACACCTTCTGGGTCAGCAGATAACACAAGTCACACACATGATACACCGCATTACTAATCGTAGAAGAGGCCTTCGCGAGAAAGATGTCCTCCACATAGTACAGGCTCTGATAATCAGCCGGCTCACCTATCATCTCCCCTATCAGAATCTCACCGTCGCTCAGACTCAGAAGATGGACGTCCTTCTACGGAAGGCAGTGAAGGCGGCTCTTGGGTTGCCTCCACATGCTTCCACAGAACGCATTCTTCAGCTTGGCATCCACAACACCGTAGGTGAACTTATTGAGGCTCATCGGAACGGTCAGCTGCAACGTCTCAGGCGCACCCGTCAGGGCTGCGCTATTCTCTCTCGTCTTGGCTACCCTGTCCCTGAGACACCCACACAAGTCCCACAATATA
Organism: Dermacentor silvarum; assembly: GCF_013339745.2. Taxonomy (NCBI): domain Eukaryota; kingdom Metazoa; phylum Arthropoda; class Arachnida; order Ixodida; family Ixodidae; genus Dermacentor; species Dermacentor silvarum. The sequence continues at coordinate 13,014,050 of NC_051154.1, read as the reverse complement.
ACCTTTCTCCTGCTCTACGCGCTAACATTCAAGTAGCTCCGATTCCCCGCAATATGCATCCCGAGCGACACGCCGGCCGGAGACGTGCCCGAACTCAGGCCCTGGCACGCATTTTTGGAGATGGAACCACAGAAACACCGGTTCTTTACACTGACGCGGCCCGCTACCCAGGGAGGCGTGCCATGTGTTTAGCTGTCATTGACAACACAGACGCGCTTAAGGTGTGTACCACAGTTCTCACAGCGGACAGCGGCTCGGCAGAGGAGGCAGCTATTGCCCTGGCCATTGTCCACGCCTCGATCCTTCCCACATATGACTCCCCCATCACCATAGTGACGGACTCGCAGGCTGCCTGCCGGGCCTTCGCGCAAGGACTTGTGACTGCACACACACATCGAATCCTCTCCTCTGTCCCCCCTCCCACGCTACGCAGGGTGCGTGTCGTCTGGACTCCTGGACACGCCTCTCTCCATGGTAATGAACGCGCTAATGCGGTCGCCCGAGGTCTGACTGGCCGGGCACCATCGGAAGAGCTGTCCAACCCAGACGACGCACCGGCAGAGCCCCTACACTATACCGCGACGCTCCAGTACTACCGAAAGGGCGGCAACTGCAGACCAATTCATTTCCGTGTCTCCAGATGCTACATCTCTTTTATCCCACCCTACACCCTTCCTACTGTCCCTACTGTGGGGCCAAACCCACGGTGTACCATTCTACATGGGAATGCCCAAACCCTTCGGGTGTTCCTCCTATACCCAACCCTACCGTTTCCTCTTGGGAGTCTGCGCTGCTCAGCACAAGCCGGCAGGAACAGCAATGGCTGATCCAGCGGGCTCGCGAAGTCGCGCATGGCAATGGAGCCCTGGACTGAGGGCCCCACTCATTGAGGAAGAATTTCCTACTTGTTTTCCAAATAAAAGTTTATTCTCTCTCTCTCTCGCTCGTCCGCACAGTCTCTTATCTCTCCCACGCGCAAGCAAGGAAGCGGGAAGCCAGCGCCGGAAGGAGCGGGGGGGGGGGGGGGGGGGGGGCGCACTTCTACGCTGCCAACAACCGCGCTCGTCGTTCGTTCGACCGCACCGTCTCTTATCTCCACACGGCTCTGACCTTAATGCGCATTCGCCGCTCAGTTTCCGTTGAAGCGATAGACCGCACGTACCTTCGCCCGCTCCTGCGGCGTATATATCCGCTCGCTGCCAGCGTTTTGACGGTCGTTGTCTGCAGTCATTCAGTGTGATCTATTCATGTTTGTGCGCGCTCACACCACGCTTCTTCAATCAGTTAGTAATAGTCGGGCCACATTTTCCAACGCACGCTACACATGCAATGCTGCTCGGGTCGGCAGTGCAGCGCTATACAGGTGTGTCCCTTCGCACGCGCTGCCCACGGGAAGCGCTTCTCATCAACACCACCGTTTCACACGCGCCTTCTCGTGGTCATCGAGTCTCTCTTCATGTCGGTCTACTTACGCCGCAGCACACCTGCTTACTTAATCAGCTCATGTTTACTACAATTCATATTGCTACCAAAGCCGCTCACCTTACTTCGTATGACATTGCTGTGTTGCTATCGCATTCATCGCTTCGCCCTTAGGGCGAAACTGTGACATTTTTTTTATGTCCACTGCAGGACGAAGGCCTCTCCCTGCGATCTCCAATTACCCCTGTCTTGCGCTAGCGTATTCCAACTTGCGCCTGCAAATTTCCTAACTTCATCATCCCATCTGGTTTTCTGCCGACCTCGACTGCGCTTCCCTTCTCTTGGTATCCATTCTGTAACCCTATAGTGGTCCACCGGTTATATGCATCCTACGCATTACATGACCTACCTAGCTCCATTTCTTCCGCTTAATGTCAACTAGAATATCGGCTATCCCCGTTTGTTCTCTGATCCACACCGCTCTCTTCCTGTCTCTTAACGTTAGTCCCTAAGATTTTTCGTTCCATCGCTCTTTGTGCGGTCCTTAACTTGTTCTCGAGCTTCTTTGTTAACCTCCAAGTTTCTGCCCCATATGTTAGCACCGGTAGAATGCAATGATTGTACACTTTTCTTTTCAACGACAGTGGTAATCTCCCAGTCAGCATTTGGCAATGCCGGCCGTATGCACTCCAACCCAATTTTATTCTCCTGTAAATTTCCTTCTCATGATCAGGGTCCCCTATGAGTAATTGACCTAGATAAACGTACTCCTTTACAGACTCTAGAGGCTGACTGGCGATCCTGAATTCTTGTTTCCTTACGAGGCTATTGAACATTATCTTTGTCTTCTGCATATTCATCTTCAACCCCGCTCTTACACTTTCTCGATTGAGGTCCTCAATCATTTGTTGCTTTTCGTCCCCATTGTTGCTGAACATAACAATGTCATCTGCAAACCTAAGCCTTCCCAGTCTAAGAGCTTGAATACTTCTTCTAAGCATGCAGTGAATAGCATTGGAGATATTGTGTCTCCTTGCCTGACCCCTTTCTTGATAATTAACTTTCTACTTTTCTTGTGGAGAACCAAGGTAGCTGTGGAATCCTTGTAGATGTTTGCTAAGATATTCACGTATGCCTCCTGTACTCCTTGATTTCGCAGTGCCTCTATGACTGCTGGTATCTCTACTGAATCAAATGCCTTTTCATAATGCCAATATAGCCACCTAATTAAGGCTTTCGCCTTAGAAAAACAAATTTCTGTGGCGGTGAACAAAACGTGACCAGGCATCTGCACGCAAATGCACAAATAGACTCGTAAACTGAAGCCAACCGAGATTAAGGACGTCAATCATGCGACTGCATATCCTGAAACATGCGCCCATCACCACCATTTAGCAAGCTTACATTATTGTTTGAGAATCAGCTTTCGAGAACTGAAGCGACAGAAGGGCATTTGCTTTTATAAGACGCCCGGTGAAGCCGCACGACAATTCGATCGGACAAAAAGTTGGACGAAGAATGGGGAGAGGGGGGGGGGGGGTGGCGGAGGCCGTTCTTTCGAGATTCTGCACCCGCTTTCTCGAAGCGGGACTGTAAACGCCTATCACAGCAGCGAAACTGCTGATTCACAGTCGACTAGATGGAAGCTCGTCTTATACGCGCGGCGGTTATCAGATCAGCCATTCCCGATTTGTGCTCGGCCATGCTCGACAGTGAAAGCTATTGGCGTGTTCCTGATTTTTTTTATTTCTTTTATTGTTATTACGCGTATTCTGTTTTCGTCCAGTAAACTTCGTGCATCATCGCGCGAATTTCGAATCTTAAAGGTCCTTACGCCACGTGGTGTAAAAGCTGTGAACTAAAGGCGATGCCCGGAATTGCTGGGGTTGCCCTTAACATAGTCTAAACGCAGATTGCTCTTTGGTCCATTTGTTCTTAATCTTGTTAGAGGTTAAAAACAGCTTATTAGCAGCAACTGCAGCTCTTTTTTCTACATTTTCTGTGCAGTAATTGTACATAAAGGGTCTACAGATGGTGCCAGTTACTACAGAGACGTAGGGTCAATGGAAAGAGACCAAGAGGGACGGAGAGTAGAGATCGCAACGGCCTAGGCGCACCTTCCTGCGACCACCGACTTTTCCTCACGCTCAAATGAACTCCAAGCATACGACTCCGGTTTCACCGCACCGCCTTTTGAACTGCTCCTGTTGAAGGCCCTTTTCTGTACGCTCAGGCAGCCCGTTGAAAAATAAATCCAGGTAATCTCCACCTAAAAGAGGTGGCATATATGGTCTGCTCCTTCCCGTGAATCATCAAAGTATTTTATTGCGGTAGCAATTACATGGACACTTCAACCGGATTTCTGTCGTCGCCGTCGTCGTCGCCGTCGCCGTGAGGTTCCCTATAGATAAAATCTTCGCCGCGCGCCGTATGCCCGAGCGGAAGCGTGCGGGGACGCGCGCTATCACGGAGAGCGAACGCACTCAATCACCCACGCGCAAGCAAGGAAGCGGGAAGCCAGCGCCGGAGGGAGCGTGGGGGGGGGGGGGGGGGCACTTTTACTTTGCCAACAACCGCGCTCGTCGCGGGCTCGCCCGCACCGTCTCTTATCTCCGCACGGCTCTGACCTTTATGCGCCGTGCATTCGCCCCTCAGTTTCCGTTGAAGCGACAGACCGCACGTACCTTCGCCCGCAGCGGCGTATGCGCTCGCTGCCAGCGTTTTGACAGTCGTTGTCTGCAGTCATTCAGTGTGATCTATTCATGTTTGTGCGCGCTCACACCACGCTTGTTCATTCAGTTAGCAATAGTCGGGCCACATTTTCCAACGCACGCTACACATGCAATGCTGCCCGGATCGGCAGTGCAGCACTACAGGTGTGTCCCTTCGCACGCGCTGCCCACGGGAAGCGCTTCTCATCAACACCACCGTTTCACACGCGCCTTCTCGTGGTCATCGATTCTCTCTTCATGTCGGTCTACTTACGCCGCAGCACACCTGCTTACTTAATCAGCTCATGTTTACTACAATTCATATTGCTACCAAAGCCGCTCACCTTACTTCGTATGACATTGCTGTGTTGCTATCGCATTCATTGCTTCGCCCTTAGGGCGAAACTGTGACATTTTTATTCAGACAATAATATGGGCTGATCACGGGGCTGGCAGCGTTATCATGAGAAACGTACACCTCCAAAAATAGATGTATTGTAAATAATTTGAAAATGAGAAGGTTGTTCCTTATAACCGAGAATACGTTTTGTGGTTGGATTGGACAAAGTGGTCAAGCATGCGTGGAGAAAAATAATGCGCTTGTGGCTCCTTTTCATTTTGCAAAATCCTGCACAGAAGCACTTTCTTCAATAATACAAAAACACGACACAAACACACAGATAACGCAAACACAGCACGTGCATACAATATGTCGAGGTTGACGCGTACAGATAGGTTTCTAAATTCCCTTGGGATATACATGGCACATAAATAAGGACGCGCACCACCTTTTTGCACCTTTGCAATTAGTGTTGCATGATTTTCAGTAGAAATACACGGGCCCTTTTTTACTGGCTGATAGCCATCCTCTGTACTTTCATTCATTCCCATTTGGCCAAGCATTTTACAGTGAAGCTGTCTATCGCTAGGGTGCCGTGCATTTTTCGTGTCCGTCAACAAATCTGCGTGTGCAAAAACTCAGCTCCCGAATGTGATGCAAAATCGCTTCATTCTGTGCAAAAGCTCATCACTCATCACGTCTCATCACTTGGATATTCATATTCAGTGGATTAGTTATCAATAGGCACCATCCTCAAGATCAGTAGATTATCAGGTAGGTAACAAGGGTTTCTCAAAGATTTGCTGCTGTGCGACCCGCGTCGGCCACGTCTTAAGGTCCCTGTATTTTTCAAAGGTAGCGCAAACTCCTCCTCTCCGCGCCGTTTCCCCTCGCCCAGTGAGCGAAGTGTTCGGCCGCTACCGCCCGCTTCATATTGTATCGCATGCGGCGCGTTGAAGCGCTTGCTTGAAACGCGACTGTTCTGGGCGCATTTTCACATGGCTGTTCGTACGTGAGATTTCTACGTAAGATATGTAGTACCTTCAATTATTAGGAGAATTTGCATCGCTCAGACAAGGAAAACGAAAGGTAGAACAAGTGAAACGCAATACTCAGCAGTCTTTACTACTGCTGATTGTTTCTCGGAATCGAATGGTGTTCTGTTTACCTGACGCATTCACGAAAACAGAGGTACTACATCAAACGATGCACACACAACACGGCTGAGACATTTATGTACTAAATACCCTCAACGTGTTTTTTTTTTCGAAAATGCATTCGCGCTTTTCTTCCCCCTTCAGATATATGCCTTGGTTCCTGTGTGTGCGCGTTCTTTCTGCATTTTGCTCTTTAATTGTCGACTCTTTCATTATGCTCATTTTATTAGAGGTCATGCTGGTATTCATATTGCCAAAATGAGCCCTTTTTTTCGCCGCAGAGCATAAACCGGGACTTTTTTTTTTTGTTTTACTCAGTTGTTGGTTGATGGTGAACTCGCGAACGCACCCACCTAACCGCGTTCATCACTAACTGGTTGAGAACAGCGATCAGAAACCCCCTCAGTAATGGCCTCTCTCGGTGGCAGTCAAATTTTTTTCTTCCGATACGGTGGAGCCATATCGCTCGCCGCTTGAGGTTTCGTTTGCCACGAGGAACCGCAAAAAGCTTGCCCCCCTTGGCAATGCTATTCGAACATCCAACAGCACAGCAAGTCGGCATCGTGCTGCAGCCGAGCGCGTCTTCGAAAATGCTACGCTCACGCACAGCGCACACGTTTCCCGGTGTTTCTACGCTCACTAATGGCGCCGTTTTCCCGCGATGACGAAAACCGCGCCGGTTATTCGTCACGTGCCAAGCCTCGTCCCATGGGAGAGCGGAAAACGGCGAAGAAGTCAGGAGAGGGGCAACGCCCTCTCTCTGTCGTCGTTCCAAACGCTTGCGTGTCTAGTTTCCTCCGGCTCCCCGAGGTGGCGGTAGTCTTCCACGCGAATGTAGGCCGCCAATCAAGACGGCCTATCAAAATAAAAGTGCGTGTGCTTGTGTCTTTCTTCGGGATGACAGCCGTCACCACTAAAAAGAAACAAAATTTGCTCATACCTTTGAACTAAATTCTGTGTCACCTATACGTCGTGTGCTAAACTGCTTCGCTGCTAATCCACCTTCACAGCAGTCGAATGGCACGTGATTTTTGGTCATATACTTTCGCTATCTTTATACTCAGCTCACCTTGCTCGAAGTCTCCTGGTCCAGAAGTGGCCATTTGACATGGAGCGCGTTTTTTCGTGCACTACAAGGCAAAATTGTACTTTGTTTCACAGAGCAGCAGTCGCTCACGGCGCTCTAGATGATACGTTCGTCCTTGCTAAACACTCACGAAGGAAAAGTTTCGTTTTTCCTTCCATTGTGCAGCAGACGATAATCTCCGGTTACAGAAGTGCTATCGCCCTCTCTCGGCCCAGCAGAACACCAAGGCTCTTTTAACGAAAAACAGAAAGTAGCAAAAATTATCGTTTTTTAGTCTTCTTTGTTGAAAACGCGTGTTTACTCAGTAACGACTGTCATTAGGCCGCGTAACGTAACATTTCTAGAGCGTCACAAAAATCTCTAGATATTACAAAAAAGACGCGGTATCCGTAAAAGAGAGAAAAAACCCTACATCTAGGGACAAATTCCTAGATCTAGGGGGTTGACAAATCACTTCCAGTAGACCACATCGGGGATCGAGCGTGAGATCACGTACAAGGCTGGATTGATGACCGCGTGCGTGAAGCGGAGTTTAAGCGCGCGCGATCATCCGGCATATATACGGCGAGCGCCTATACGAAGTGCATGTGTCAGCTATGACTGGACGGAACGCCGTAAGTGCTCGCGTGGCCAAAAAAGCCAATAAAGCCCCAAACTAACTTTGCTCAGCACAGCCTAAACTAACAGTGACGCGGAATCTAGACCACGTGCGCGGTATCTGCACTTCACGACGACTCGTGACGCATATCGTGCTGCGCGATGGGTGAACGCGAAATGGAACGCGAAATGGTCGGCTTGAGGGGGGGGGGGGGGTTACAACCCCCACCCCCCCCCCCTGAGGCTGACTTAACCCCCCTCTTTTGTTATGTGGTCCAAACCCCCCGGTTTGGACCACATACACAGTGGTCCAAACCGACATCAAAGAGGGTAATTGAAGTTTGGCACATACCTGGTTTCGCATACCCAGTGACCCAAGTTGGGGTGAAAGAGGTTCATTGAAGAGCACCGGCACACAGGGTGTCGGAACGAAATGTTTTTTCGTTCTGCTTTTAGTTGCGTCCCACTGAAAAAAATTCCGTTCAGTTCCTGCTCCGTAACCCCCCCCCCCCCCCCCCCCCCCCCCAGAAAAAAAAAAAGAAAAAGAAAAGAAGAAGAAAAGATCCGTAATGGTTCATAACGGTTTTGGTTCGCATGCAGAAATTTTCGAAGCAAATTAACGGTAAAAACATAGTATTTACCTTTCTCAGTAATTATAGAATAGCTTTCTCGATATTTATGTTTCTCAATATATTTATCTAATATTTTTTTCTCTCAATTTATTTGTCTATGCGCGCGGTAACCGTTTTGCGCGTGGTTTTATATGGTCGCGCGATGGAATGCATTCTTAGAAAAATTTACACCCTTTGGGTCGTATCTTGTCCCCAAACAATAATCGTCGTCTGTCTTGTCCGCATTTCCTTTCTTTAACGATGAGAGCCCGCCGGTACTTCCTAGTCACGAAAGGCTTGCGTGTTATCAGCGTGACATGCGGCAGGAAAGTAGCGAGCGCTCAGTTTTTAAGAAAAGAAACGCAATCAAGGCAGACGACGATTATTGTTTGGGGACAAGATAGGGTGTACACTTTTTTTAGAGTGTGTGTGATGCGAATGAGGACGAGGGCTTGCACTATAGTCGTCTCGTCCTCGGTGAGGTCGTGCTTGCTTCGCGCTATTCGGGCTATTATGAATTATGCATTATGAGATATGCTGAGTGCCTTGAGTCAAGGCACTGAGCATGATCTCAGAAGCAGCACGTCATCGAGTGTACTTGCCGAAATGCGAGACCGCTGTTCCGATAAAACGAACTTAAACGATAATAAACGAACGAGAAAGCTTCGGTAACAAAGCGTTGTACCCGTAGAAAACGAAACGATCAGCCCTTCAGCGCGCGAGCCCTGGGTTTTGCTACCATGCCGATCTGCTAGTCCACCGAGCGGCAGGCTTAGATTAGTGGAGCGCTCGACCGGCTATCGCTCGCACTATCGCTCCCTGAGATACGCGCTTATGCGGACCCCTGAGATACGCGCCAATTCCGACGTTGCCTAACGTCGGTTGTTGCGGATTGCCGACTTTCCCCTTGAACCGAAAACCGATCAGCAATATTTCGGTTTCACTCCGAAACAAAATGATAAATAACATTTCGGTTACGTTTTCTTTCCGGTCAAAAAAATGTCACAGTTTCGCCCTAAGGGCGAAGCAATGAATGCGATAGCAACACAGCAATGTCATACGAAGTAAGGTGAGCGGCTTTGGTAGCAATATGAATTGTAGTGAACATGAGCTGATTAAGTAAGCAGGTGTGCTGCGGCGTAAGTAGACCGACATGAAGAGAGAATCGATGACCATGAGAAGGCGCGTGTGAAACGGTGGTGTTGATGAGAAGCGCTTCCCGTGGGCAGCGCGTGCGAAGGGACACACCTGTAGCGCTGCACTGCCGATCCGGGCAGCATTGCATGTGTAGCGTGCGTTGGAAAATGTGGCCCGACGATTACTAACGGTGGTGTGAGCGCGCACAAACAAACATGAATAGATCACACTGAATGACTGCAGACAACGACTGTCAAAACGCTGGCAGCAAGCGCAAACGCCGCAGCGGGCAAAGGTACGTGCGGTCTATCGCTGCAACGGAAACTGAGCGGCGAATGCACTGCACATAAAGGTCAGAGCCGTGGGGAGATAAGAGACGGTGCGGGCGGAGCGACGAGCGCGGTTGTTACCCCCCCCCCCCCCCCCCCCCTGCTCCCTCCGGCGCTGACTTCCCGCTTCCTTGCTTGCGCGTGGGAGATTGAGTGCGTTCGCTCTCCGTGACAGCGCGCGTCCCCGCACGCTTCCGCTCGGGCATACGGCGCGCGGCAAAGATTTTATCTATAGGGAACCTCACGGCGACGGCGACGACGACGGCGACGCCGACGGCAGAAATCCGGTTGAAGTGTGCATATAATTGCTATCGCAATAAAATATCGTTTTGTTTTCGTTCCGTTCCGACATAGTGGCGGCACATACCCAGCGGCACACACCTGCAGAGGCCCCTGAGGCACATATCCAGTCGTACATACCCAAGTTGGCGTCAAAGAGGTTCTTTGAAGAGCGGTACATTCACGGTAACACATAACGGGAACGGCCCACCTTTTTAGACTGCAAAATATTCGATATCGGCCCACAAAAACGGCCAGATAGTCGCCAGATCGTCGTTACAGAAAACTATAGGTTGAACTCGCCAAGAATGCTTTGCATTAAAACACGAACAGCGTGTATGTATTTCGCTGGCCAGGCATCTATTCCGCATGTTATCGAACGAAGCTTTTAGAAACCAGCTTCGACGAAAGTTAAAAAAAAAAATTGAGCCTACTATTATCTTATGCTATGAGTGTTGGCTGTTGCAAGCAACACGGGAATGCACACTCCATTTAAAGAGAAGAAAAAATAAGAAAAAGAAAAGGCGGCCAAGAAAAGGCGAACGAAGGTTTCTTCGCAGACGGTAGTACTCGGAATACTCTTGAACGGTGTCTCCAAGAAAAATAAAATAAGAAAGAAAGAAAAAAACCGACCTTTCATTTCTTACACGATATATATCTACAAGTATAAAAAGCAAATATAAAAAGCTGTATACCCATATAACGATACTGATTTGGGTGAACTTGAATTACGAATACATGGAAGACACTTGGTACAAGTCAAAGAAACCACAGAAACAAAGAAAGCGCATTTTCTCAACTTTTTATTTGAGACATGATACATAAGTAGATTGCGGTTTCAATTTATTCAGACATATCACAGATGTGTCAAAAGGAGGCTATAGCACTGCATGCTTTCTGACAAAGAATGCTCGCCCTTGCTCCCTTGCTCGCCATCCATGGGTTTGCCGTGGTCGATAAAACAACTGTCAAAAAACAAATTTTAATACATGTACACGTACGTGTTAAAACGTTGAGGATGATATCGCTAACGCACCCCTGTTTGACAGTTTTTCTTTTTTAACTGAGAGGTGGACCGAATCCATGCACACGCACAAGTTACACAAGGCCAAATACCGTCCCTTATCTACCGTGTTGTTTCAGCGACAATATCTGATGATTAATAATACGGGATTAGAGATAGTGGTAATTTCTTTTCTGACTAACCTTCATATCAGCCGCGTACGGCAGAAATTGCGTTATAATCGCCAATACAGCTACTATTTATCAAAACTTTACCAACGAACTTTTTGATAATCAGCAGGGGGCATGTCGTATACGTATACTGCAGAAATGAAGTCAACCAGTATTGAAAGGATAACCTTTCGCTATAGACTCCGCCATGTACCAGTTTCGAGAAATAAGTGGTCATCTTCAGCGAAATGCATTACTGTTTGAGTTTGTTTCCTTACTGTGGCAAAATGCAGTACGAAAATATGTTAGCAGTGCTTTTCACAGCACATTTTGAATTCATATCTGTTGAAACTGGTGCACAGAGGGTGCAGCGAAATATTATTTCGTGGGCACTGCCTTACTTTATTTCTGCAATTACAACGTGCCTACCAAAGTCGTTGTTTTAGAAAAGTTATATGTAGTGAAAGTTTGTTAATTAATAAATGTTTGGTAATTATCGCGTAGATATGGATGTCCGCTGCTTTCATGGAGCTTGGATCGTAAATGTTATCATTTTGTCTCAAATCCTGTATTTTTATTAATGAGAGAGGAGAAACACGCGGTGAAAGAAGGAAGCTGCTACGAGGTGGAGAGTGCGCGGTTCATGCGATCACACGGACTTTCTTTTATATATCTGATTTTTAAATAGAACTTGAAGCTACTACAAATGCTATAGAAAACCACGACTTCGACGTTGCTCTAAATGTGGCTTGTGCCGCGAGGTGATGCGCCACAGTAATATGCATTGCTCGGTATATGATGTTTACAAACGCCCACATCGTCCTTAAAGTCATTGTGCATTAGTCACAACATCGTGCGCCTTGCTTGCGGCGTTCTATTGGTAAGCACTTGCTACTTGCATAAATGTGTCGCGCAACATTTTATTCACAACTGTGGCAATTGTATTTGCGAATTGTTACCCATCTATTTTGTGTCCATGCTTTAAAAAAAGAAGAAAAAAAAAAGTCCGCACTAGAAAAAACCTGGAAAGCCACAACGAACACGTCAGGAAAGAGTTGGCAGTTTGTGTTGAGACGCCATAGATAAGTGTAAAACACTCTTTTGAATATATGTTTCTTATTTCTTTCGCGTTCTTCAAAATAGTACGCAATACGGTGACATCGGATCGTTGATGCTTGGGTGTTATTGGGGTGCGAAAAACATTAACTATAATATCGGTTACTGAGCACCTGAGACAAGCTTACGTGCGATACGTACAGAGCAGATTATACTTTCGCCAGCTATAAGCAGACCACTGAATGCAACCAAATATGCGCCCTATGCGGACGGTATCTGATAAGCGCCGTGTCGCTCAGTCTCGGCACGGGGTTTTGAATGACGTGAGCGAAAAATTGCGAGCGAAGGAAAGAGAACTGGCCGTGAATCAAGTTCGGCCCCTTATGACGGGGAGACGGAGAGCATAAAGCAATGCCGGAGGTCACGGTCGAAAAATATATGAGAATCGAGTAAAATCAATAAATAAGAACCACAAAAGAAGGGCGCACCTCCAAGCCATGACAGCGAGTGAAAAACGCCGTGAGCGTCTATATAGTGATGGCGTGACGGTGATAAGGGAGCCAGATATCTTTTCCGCCGATTGACTACGCCGTGGAGCTGCGCACGCGATTCGTGTGGTGGTAAAAGCTTGAAGCACGGATCCCTTGTTCGCCACAACTGTGCCACCATAGCTTCGATGCGGAAGAAACGCCGTCCCTGCTTCAGCCTGGCTTCCAGCGAAGACAGTGGCGTCGCGCCGGGTTTGGGCTCGATGCACCAATGCTCCAGCACCGCCGTGGTGCCCGTGGTCGCCGAGCAGCGGCTCACGGCGGCCAAGCCTATTCACAGCGACGAGTCACTGGCCGTGTTGTTCGCCCTCATCGAGAGCAACCCTTGCCTCTGGAAGAACGACTCGAGGAGCTTCAAAAACCTGCGACTCAAGCGCTGCCTTTGGGAACGCTTCGCCGTTCACCTCCAGAAGCTTTTTCCCATGCTGGGACCGTTCACTGCTGGTGAGTTGATTGATGAGGTGGTTCAGTGAACTGCACACTACTCCGACTACATCGAAGCGATATCATGTGCACTTGCTTGAATATATATACCACGGGCGCACTTTTATGCCTTGTTGAAGCTCGTCTTTTCGTAGTGATTGCACGGTGTCCAACTCCGTTGATGAGCATTCAAGTAACCCGGCTTGAAGTTATTAATTCGTCTCCAAAGGATAAACAACCTCAAATCTACTTTGGTGTTTCTGCTGACCCTATTCGACTCTGTGTTATACAGGGTGTCCCAGCTAAATGTAGCCAGTGTTTTAGAAACGACGGAGTGTGCTAGGAGGCTCAAACCAACTCAGTGGTGTTGAGGATCGCGTGTCCTAGTCTGCGGTATTTTTTTCGTAACTTTTTTAAATATTGGCTTAACCAAGAGAGTGCCAATACGAAAGTTGCAGATCACATTTAAAAATGACCGACTGAAGTGTTTGCAACTTGGTATAACATTAATGAAGCTTCTTGTAATTGTCTTTAAAGAAAGCCCGCGAAATAGAAAAACAAGCGCGTGATAGCGCCACTATTTCAGCGCTCCCAAACGACTGATCACAAAATGAAATCCGCGTATCTGTATAGTGGCCCGGGACGGGCTTGGCGTTACCGGTATATCGGGACTTTGGTTACCGGTGGTACCGGTGGCCGCAAGGTACGCGCCAGCAACTCTCGCTAGTAAGATATGATCACGAACGAATCAGAGAACATGACAATTGTATTCCTTCCCGATTAAACAGTTCGGCGGTCAACATTTACTCAAGCCCGAGCTTCCCTCCTTCTTTTTTTTTTTTCTTGCCTTGTGCGTTCGGGCTTCATTCCACAAGTGGAGCGAATTATGTTTTGCCACGTCACGTCGAAGCGCGACACACCTTTATCACCGCCGCTCGCTCCGTGCGCCCGATCGCGACAGGGCACGCGACTGTCACGAAAAAAGCAGGCAAACAATATCCTTTACTGAGCGGTCGTCTGGGGGCGCTGAAATAGTGGCGCTATCACGCGCTTGTTTTTCTATTTCGCGGGCTTTCTTTAAAGACAATTATATACATGAAGCTCCATCAATGGTACCTAGTTGCAAACGCTTCAGTCGGCCATTTTTAAATGTGATCTACAACTTTCGTACTGACATTTTCTTGGTTAAGCCAATATTTCAAAAGTTCGGCAATTAGTTTATGCTAATAAATTGCCTTTGCAAAAAAAAAAAAAAATACCGCAGACTAGGACACGTGATCCTCAACACAACTGAGTTAGTTTGAGCCTCTTAGCACACTCCGTCGTTTTTAAGACATTGGCTACTTTTAGCTGGCACACCCTGTATATACGACGAGCATCGGCACGATTCGGAGCACTGTTGTTTTGTGCACGAAAGGACTCGCTTGTGAACAGGAAGTATAGTGTTCTTGCGCTACAAAAATCGGTGACACATGCAGCGTGCTTCCGGTGCACGTGCTTGGATTAAGGCATATATCTATAGTCAGGCCTGTCTTAATTAACATTTCCAGTAATTAAGGCAGATTTATTTCGCGAGTAAATGTGTTGTATAGTCAGAAGCCGAAGGAACAGTATTTCACTCCTTCGTGTATGCAGTAGCGCACCCAGGATCTCTGCCAGGGGGGGGGGGGGGGGGGTTACAACCCCCGAATACCCCCCGCCCGTCGGTGCGCCACTGCGTGTATGTATGTGCATACATAGACCCCCCCCCCCCCCCCCCCCCCCCCCCCAATGCCGCGCCTTTCATTGCAGACAACCTGCGGTACGTTTAGATACCATCTAAACAGCACTAATTTCGATTTCTTCACTGGAAATTGTTAAAAAAATCGCTTTTTGCGAGTGTGCAGACGATTGCGCGTCTTACATCTTAGTTGCAGTACTCAAATGCGTAAGGAAAGAAAAGGGGTTAAACAAAAGGGGTGGTTAAGTCGGCCTCAGGGGGAGGGGGGGGGGTTACAACCCCGAATTCCCCCCGCCCGTCGGTGCGCCACTGCGTGTATGTATGTGCATACATAGACCCCCCCCCCCAATGCCGCGCCTTTCATTGCAGACAACCTGCGGTACGTGTACAGCATCAAGCGGCGCCAGTACTATGACGAACTGAAGGACAAGACTGGGCGGACCAAGTCCGGAGAACTCGAATACACGGGTCGGTGGAAGTTCTTCGACTGCTTGAGCTTTTTACGGGTCCACTCGGAGCCCTTCCGGCCTGCGGTCACCAGTCCGCTACTTCACTTCGAAAAAGACCAAATGGTGCGTCATGCCTGTGGCGCATGTGACGTGCCACGTGATCGTCGATATAGCTATCTATACATTTTTTTTAAATCTCCATAAAAGCCTGTTTCCACTCTTTCATTCTGCGGGGAGGGTTAAGGTAGAGTTTGGAAAGCATCTGTGTGCGCACCTGTTTGTGATTGAAATAAGAGAAACAAATTCCCGTCACGTGCCGTCCTTTACCTGCGTGCAAGAGTGTCACGTCACTTCGTGTGACAAAGGCAGGTGGTAGGAAACGATTGGGGGCAAACGCTTGAATACTGTTCGCCCTCAGTCACTTTTGCGGTAGTATGCATGTCGTGAAATTTTAATTGAATTATGGGGTTAGTTATTATTGCGATAGCAATTATATAGACACTTCAACCGGATTTCTGCCGTCGCCGTGAGGTTCCGTATAAAGTACAAGGGCGATAAGATCGTCGCCGCGCGCCGTATGCGCGAGCGAAAGCGCGCGGGGGACGCACACTATCACAGAGAGCGAACGCACGACGGAAAGCAAACTCGACCGTCGCGCGAAAGGCCGTGGGGGTATGGGAGGGAGGGAGGGAGGCGGGGCGATGCTGTGCTCCGGCACCAAAAGCGTATCTTGCAACCGGGCGCAAGGGGAACTTGCGCCCGGTTGCGCTAACTCACTCCAGCGTTTTGACAGCGAGTTTCAGCGGTCATCGAGTGAGATGCGTTCATGTTTGCTTGTGCGCGCGTGACACCATGCTTATTAATTTAGTTAGTATGCAAAACTACTATCCTTACTTCGTATAGCTGTCCATTAATTTGTTATCGCAATCGATGCTTAACCTTCAGGGCGAAACTGCGACTTTTTTTTTTTGTAAGCGAGGACTCGGAGGCATAATATTTTGATCCTTCCAATTATTTTAATATCTTTTTCGCAGCTTGAGCAGGAGGAAGGGAGCGACGATGTGCTGTTGGACGACGGTGAACCGAGCGTAGTGGAACCGGATGAATCTAGCATCCTGCCCGACAGCATCCTCGAACCTTCCGAAGTCGTTGTCAACGACGACCCGGCAGCGAACGTCTGCGTCGTGTACTCAAATGACCTCAGCTCGCAAGCTTCATCTCCCCGGCCCACCAAGAAGGCGCGCCTCTCTGCCCTAAGCCTCGGCGTTCAATCGCTTGTCCCGGTAGACACGTGCAGCAGCAGCAGCGGCAGCATTGCCATTCCTCAAGTCGAGAGCGTGCAGCCACCAACCACTGCCGCCGGCGGCTATTACGACGAGTGCGACCAGTTCGGCAATATAATTGCTAACTACATGCGTCGCCTGTCGGATGAGGACCGGCTAGAATTCCACTGCCACATCATGAGCTGCACAAAGGACTTCTTCAAGTGCTTCACCCGTTTGAACAACAAACGGCGCCCGTGATTACCAGCTAACAAGAGAACTGGCGCATCGCAAAAGTGATGTCTGCTTCAAGCTGCACGTCGCAAGTTTCCACGTTTATGACCTCTCCAGGTCGGCTTATTTTTCTGGCGCTGCCATATAATCTAAACAGCCTTCGCTCCTGTACCTTCTGTTGCCTGTTCAGACTTGCACAAGGTGTAGTGTTAATAAATATATTGGTACAATTCCATCGACGCGCTTAGTCTCTTTGGCATCATCACGCTCTTCCATCTGGGTCACCGTTTGTCTGCATTACTGTCATGTTGCGATTCATGTCGGTCATTTATCTGGCCATTATGAACGCAGATGAAGTTGAAACTCAGGAGGAGCCCCTGATGAACCCGGAGCTATATACACGGCGATGATCGAGACACATTCTTTATCAGTGCTTTCTTCAGGCCTTGCCCGGGGGCAGCACGGGCTCTGAATAAGATTTCAGCTGCTTAGCTCTGATATCGCTTCTTGTTCATCGCAGCCTGCACTAGCTTTTCAGCCCCTTGTTGAAATGAAAAGTATCTCGTGACCGCTACTCACAAAGATTCAGTTTGGGCAAAAGAAAAGATTTCAACAGTATCACTATCATATGTCGTATATATATGTGAAATTGCTTGTCGCAGCGCTGTGAGAAAATTCACGAAAAAGAAGGGAAAACAAATTCACCGACCTTTACGATACTCCCTAATGCGAAATTTAAGCGCACCTCTATACGTGTTTTCATTTCGCGATATGTTGGCTGGCACCGACAATCTGTCTCGTGCGGCACGTTGTAAACGTAGCGAAGTGTGGCTCGACTGTCTCGCTAATCGGGAGATCGCGAGAGGCAGCGCGTGGGTGACGCGTGGGCGCGATTCGCAGCAGCCGCCGCAGACAGACCTCCGATCATGCAGCGCTTTGTTTCCATACAGACGACACGCACTACTCCGGCGCCATCTCGTAGCCAATGTCGCCGCAGAACCCGTCTTGCGCGGCACTACGCTTTTCTTCTCACGCTTTCGCCATATCCTCCTCCTTGGCCCTTGCGCCACAAAAAACTAAATTCATCATACCCTCCTCCTCCGCTTTCCTCTTCGCGCTCTCTTCATTATCATCGTCTTTCATCCGCGCTCCGCGTTCGCTCTTTCATGCTTCGCTGTGCTCGTTCGCTCGGTTACGAGGGACAACGCTGACGCTGGCCGTAGGAACGGGCGCCTAAGAGCTGCGCTCTAAAAGTTTTCCAACCCCCTTCCCGTATGGGAGGGGTTGGGAAGCGGGTACCACCCTGTTTCGCCTCCTGCTTAGGTGTTACGGGTGCTGTCTAGCTTCCCCACTCCGGTGGATGTATTCACCGGCGGATATGTATTCACCGGTGCTTAGTGCTGCGGCGTCCGTCGTCGCTCGGTGTTCTCGGTCGTACGTGGTCGCCTTGGAAGACGCCGATATCATATGCTTCCGCTCCAGCCAGTCTCTCGTCGTCGTCTCCCCTAGGCACCTCCTTCGGGCGCGGGCGGCCGCGTCCGGGACCTCCCCGAGAACGCCGCTGCTCCAGGGGCCTTTTGGTACCCGCTCGTCTCTGCTTTCGTCGGCTCTACGCATGGGCGCCGCGATGAAGTACTGCTTCAACTAAAGGACTTTAGCTTCAACAGCTGGATCCCGCCCACCTCGGGCGCTGTCTCTCTGCCGTTTCCCTCTCTTCGAAAGGCCGCACATGCGAAGCCGTGCTCGCGCCGTGTCGTGCTCGCGCCGAAAGCCCTTTCCTCAGCCAAAGCGGTCGTTGATCGAGGCAAACCGTGGCGGAACGGTAGTCTCTCGTTCGGGGCGGGCTGGCTATAGCCAGCCGTCAACAGCTCGGTGACTTCTCTCTTGCCTTTCGTCGATCTGTTTGCTGTTACTTCAATGTTGTAGCGCCTTTGACGATGCTCTCTGGTCGCAGTGCAGGGGGAAGTTGTGTAGTGGCCTCCCCTCGCTGCCGTGGAAGGGCTCCAGCAACTCCCCTCGCAATTGCGAGACGGCCAAGTCCATGGGTGCTGCGCTGGCTGCGGAACTAGTTGAGTCAGCTTGAGTGCTCTTTTCCCGTTTGTTTTCCTTTTTTGGGATGGACATCCCAAAAAAGGAAAATGGCCGGCTCTTCTGCTTGCCGTTCCCGCACCATTATGCCGGTTAATGCAGCTTCCCTGAATCGCTGACTTCGCGACTCTGGGGTGCTGGTCGGAGAAGGCCTTATTTTTTCCGACTCTGGGTGTATAGTACCGATGCCTGGGGAGCTTTTCCACCGGCTCGTTCGCCAGAGCACGATTTCATACTCGGTGCGTTTCGGACTCTGCAGAAAGTTCCCTTTGTAAATGCTGCTTGAGCTCCCCGACATGAAGAGGCCCGCTGAGCCGGCCGGATTTCGGGTGGAGTCTCTCAGCTTGCATAGTTGAGTCGGGAGATTTTTTCCGCGACTTGGAATGGTCCCACCCAATTGGGCGCTAAAACTGCCGCAAAGCCAGGGCTAGCGTCACTGAGGGCGTGATTACGCTTCAAGACTTTCTCTCCCACTCAGCATCTCGATGGAGCTCGGTCGTAGGCCGCGTTGGCTTGCCCTTGCTTTTGCACGGCTGCGGTTGCTCCAAACGCCAGGATTTCCCCGGGTTTGGTGCTTAATATGGGCTGAAGAAGTTTAGTGGTTTTCCACCTTGCAGCTTCCTTGCTTGATAGACGGGACATGTTCGTGCACATTTAAATACGTCAGCCTTCATTCCCGGCCAGGTAGCGAAGCGACAAAGCTTTTGCTGTGTCTTTGGCGTACTGCCTTGACCGTCGGCGTGATGATAGTGCTGCAATACAGCTCGCCGTAGATCTTGCTGCATAACGGCTTTGAAACATTCATTTGAGTCCTCCCTGCCTTGCATATACTTCAACAAAGCTCCATCAGCGTCCAGCAGGAAACTTTCCAGCTCACTCGTAGCAATACCAGCTACACTGGAGCTCTCGCCGACTCAATACCAGCAGTAGTTGGGCGCCCATCCAATTTTTTAGGCTCCGTCTCTTTTTGAAGACTGGCGAGCATCTCCTGTATACAATACGAGTCCTCCTGCATGCTGAGCGCTAAGCAGCTCTTCTCTGTGGAATGCCATTTCGAGGGGCACATTTGTCCCGACGAGATGAACGTTCTCTCGGGGCGTGGCAGCCAGCGAGTTCCCCGCACCGTGCACCTTCCGCCTGCTCCTCGTCTTCTCCGACCGGCATCAGCGCGTTCGCCATCTGGTGCGGCCGCGCAGACGACGTTGGATGCGTGTGGACTCGCCGCACTTGCGGCAGCTCTCGAGGCGCTGGGGAGCATCTCGCGAACCTTATTTACAGATCCGTGTGACTAAGCGGCCAAGGTTGGGTCTTCCCCACTCCGGTGGCATGTCTGCGACGCACATGAGGCTCCGGAACTCTACCCAGGGCTCTCCATCGTGTTCGTTGGAAGCTAGTAACATGCACCCTTGCACACGAGATCACGCTGCGACACCAAACTTCTCATCAAACTGGAGGCCCCACGCTGGGAAAGCCAGCTGTATAAGCAAGTTCCACCCAGTCTACTAAGGTGCTACGGGCACTGTCTGGCTTAGCAGCGCACCTCGATGCTACCGACCACACCGGCACGCGGGCTCAAACACACACACAGGAATAACAAAATATTGTCACGAGCCTCGAGAAGTAGTCTTGAAGGTTTAATAAACCGTAGAGCAGCTGGCTCTTGAAAATCGCGACCGTCGGGGCTGATGATGATGATTATGATGATGACCGTCGGGGCTGGCTCGAGCAGGGAAGGGGCGCGCGGTCTTCTTTGTTCTCTTGGGCTCGACCCACTCTTGCCCTCGACCCACTACCTACTGGTGGCTATATACAGGGTGTTTTTTTTTTTTTTTTAGCTGCACCAAGTTTTTAAAATTAGAAAAAATATATATCCTGGTCACTTTATGTTTAGCATTCGAGTGTACGGATTGGCGGCCTCTAGATACAGAACAATTTCCGCACTTACGTGCCTAATTAGCGAAGTTACGTTAATTAACTCTCTAATTATCAACAATAGGTGGCTACAGTAAATGAGTACCTTGGGGCCCGTCCTCGACGCTACCTATCCCAACGATCAAATTTTCAATAGCGGAGTTCATGTGGGAACTACGCGAACAATTAGTTCCCCTTGGCAGGCTCCTTGAAACCGAAACTGGCCGCAAAAAGAGCGTCTGTGTCGTCGATGTCGCCGCCGCAGACGGCGGCGACATCGATCAGATCGGCAGACGACAGATGCCATCACGTCCGACGTCGATGACGTCAGACAGGATGGTCAAAATTTGCTGACAGCCTGGAGGTAGCTCGGTATCTTTTGCAGCGAGCAAACGAAGTGGCTGGTACGGTTCATCGCCGAGCGAATAGTCGGTGTCGGTCATATGTACGACACCTTGCCCGCAACATATAGCAGTAGAAGCAATACAATACAATACAGATTTATTTCCAGAAATACAAGATTTCCGGTGGACATTATAGGCTAAAAGCTGCTGGTAAACAGCTTGACTAGGCCTATGGTCCTTTACAAGGCATACGTGGTGGTTACATCAAAAATAGTAAGATTGTTAGACACTCAAAATAAATAAATTACATAAATGCATAGAAACAAGACAGAAAAATTAATAAGAGAAAATATATTTGATACATCTGAAAAAGAAATATATGTGTGTAAGGGTTATAAATTGGCAATACAAATGGGCTCTGATAAACAATCAGTGATCACATGTTTACAAAATGCATTCGAAGTTCTTTGGATGAGGAAATATATGTACCTTCATATTTATTTAATATAGATGGTAGGTTATGTTGTAATGACTGTAGGCTATATTTATTTCGAAACCAGGGCACATGCCACGTGTCGCTATTTCTCGTATTGGCAGAAATTAATTTAGGTGTCAATGATGCAGCAGACACCAAGAAATTTTTGAAAGCAGTATTTGAGAAGTAAAAAGAATTTAGAAGCCGAAAAGTGTATAGGTGTTCTACTTTAATAATTTTATGTTTTAGAAAAGCTGGCCGCGTTGTGTCCAGAAAACCCATGTTGTCAATGTGCCGAATCACCTTCTTTTGCAAAGAAAGGATTTTCATAATGTTTGTCTTTCCTGTGGTCGCCCACACTAAGCTACAATAATTTAAATGTGAAAAAAAATAAGGCATAATAAATGTTTAGTTTTGCTTTGGGTGGAAGAAGGCATCGACATCGAGACAAAACACCTGCGATTGCAGACAATTTCTTGCAGATATTTTCAGTATGTTTATCCCAGGTAAGGTGCGAAGAAAAAGTAACGCCTAATATTTTATGGTCATCAACAATTTGCAGTTCTTTACCAGCACACACTAGAGTTTGATTACTACTAAGAGCTTTATTTCTTCCGCGAAATAGCATTACTTTAGTTTCGTAGGATTTATTTTTAGGCAATTAGTGATTGACCATTCAGATAGCTTAGTTAATAGATCGTTACATTTTTCTATTAATATCTGTGAATTGGGACCAGAAATAAGAAGAGTAGTGTCATCGGCATATATGATAAATTTTACAGTTGTATCAATTTTAATAATGTCGTTAACGTAGACATTAAAAAGCATAGGACCTAATACACTTCCTT
The DNA here is from genome assembly GCF_013339745.2 of Dermacentor silvarum. Taxonomy (NCBI): domain Eukaryota; kingdom Metazoa; phylum Arthropoda; class Arachnida; order Ixodida; family Ixodidae; genus Dermacentor; species Dermacentor silvarum. The sequence goes on along the minus strand of NC_051154.1, from coordinate 12,991,849 downwards.
GTGGCACGCCGTTTAATAAAGGAAGGAAAGAAGACTTCTCGTGGTTTATGCAAACTGATTGTTTCCGATCACTAAGGTAGGACTCGAATAATGTTAATGGAGTACCTCTAACGCCATTCTGTGATAATTTCCATAGCAAAATTTTATGACTTATACTATCGAAAGCCTTGCTGAAGTCGATGAATAGTGCCAAAGTGAAGAAATTTCTTTCTATGTTTTTTAGTACATGTTCCTTAAGAGTGAGCAAAGCAGTTTCCGTTGACCTGCCTTTACAAAAGCCGAACTGAGCACAAGATAGAACATTTTGTCTGTCGAAAAAATTTGACACGCGGGAAAAAATAATATTTTCTAATCCTTTGGAAAACACTGGTATGATTGAGATGGGTCGGTAATTTGATACATAATTTCTGTTGCCTCCTTTAAAAAGTACAGTTACCCTACTCATTTTCATTTTCTCTGGGAACACCCCAGACTGTAAAGCTAGATTAAATATATGCGTTAAAGCTGGAGTGATGTATTCTAAAACATACTTTATAGGTTTTATTTGTATATCATCAATGTCAAGAGCTTTACTATTTTTAAGGTTCATAAAAATGCAAAATACCTCGGATTCACTTGTGGGATTTAGAAATAGACTGTTCGAAGTGGAAAGAAATGATGACGTATAGGGCGGAGTTTGCTCCGTTTGCTGTGGCACGGTTATACTTGCAAAGTACTTATTGAAATGATTTGCGAGCGCTAAACCTGATATTTCATTGTTATTGCAGATTATCTTGTCTGGTGAGGTAGAATGCTTTTTGCGACCAAGAACATTATTGATAATGCTCCACAAGGTATCAGAATGTTTACTCGTGGCGTCTGCAAACAGACGCTCATGATAAGCATTCTTAGCACGTCTAAGTTCCGTATTTAATTTGTTTCTGTACCTTTTGAATAGTGTCAGTGCCTCAGGCACGCGTGTAGTAAGAAATCTATGGTACAGTTTATCTTTGTGTTTTATTTTTTTTTAAGTTCCTGCGTAATCCAAGGTTTTCTTATCTTTTTGGTTTGCGTAATCTTTTTGAAAGGGAAATGTGTGCTGTAAATTTGTAGAAACGCAGAAAGAAACTTGGAATACGCGGCATTTGCATCACTTATTTCGTATAGGAAAGACCAGTCGTAATTGCAAACGTCATGTTTAAAAAGATCCATATTTCTATCAGACATATCTTGTATTGTAAACACATTTGTCTCAGAACTACTTTTTTTCACATTGATACGATATGTCATAAACACAGGGCAGTGATCATTGACGTCCGACGTCACTGTTCCAGCATGCTCTACAACAGTGCCAATATTCGTGATAAGAATGTCAAGACATGTAGACGAAGACATCGTAACACGAGTTGGTGTACTAATTAGATTAACAATTAACAAGCAGAGGCAAGGAAATCCCATCCTAAAATGAGCTGGTGGGAGCAGGGCGACAGCACGGCAAACTGTATGTAGTAGACGATGCCATCGATGAATACACGCCCTGTACAAAACGCGGAAGGACGGATTGTGTTCCCTTGAGCTGCAACCAACGCGGGTCCATCGTAAGGCGTCGTAACTTTACTGAGACGCCTACACAAATCAGAATTGTAGTCCTGTCGGTAAATGCAGTTTTTCCTCCGAAAACTGCATTACTTATAGTTTTCCGGGGGGCGGTCAGAGGGGAATGAGGCAGGCCGAAGCGGTGACGAGAAGCGGCGGAAGGGCGAAGGTGAGCGGCGTCTGGTGGTGCGGTAACCAGGCCCGTAGCCAGGAATTTTTTTTTTTTTTTTTTTTTGGGGGGGGGGGGGGGCACTTTCTGAAGGCCCTGACTATATTTGAGAAAAGCGCCTATTTTTCAATAATTATATTCGGTAAAGCACGGAAAGATCAAAATTTCGGGGAGGGGGCTACCCCCTCCCCCCCTCCCCTCCCCGGCTACGGGCCTGGCGGTAACCATTCGGCGTCTCGGTAGTTGCGGGCGGAGACGTGGCACGGCGTGGAGGGGAAGCGTAACGACGGCTTTGGTAAGAGGCCCCACAAGAATACGCATCGCGTTCACACATGTCGTACCCGCGACGCTCATCTTATTGTTGGCGCTTGCGGCAAAAACGTGACATATGACCACGGTAACCACAGTAATAACAGGTAGGACGAGACGGTCGCCAAGGCGGATAGTAGGGGGTGCTCGGTGCGCTGTGAGTTAGTGCGGTCAGATGGGGCGATGGCGACTCAAGTGGTAATGAGTGGACATTGGCCGGAGGAGCGACACCAACCTGCGCGTATATGTGGGTAGAGGCAACGTTAAACGTACACTGGTTGGAGGCGTGGTAGCAACCTGCGCGTATGTTGGTAGGGGGCGAGGGGCCGGAGGGTCCACATGCGCAGAGCAGGTCATGGACGCAAGTTCCGCCTTGATGACGTCGCGCAACGCTGCACCAGAAGGCTTAGCAGGAATGACCAACGGAGATGACAAGCCAAGTGATTGGATCGAGTTCTTCGCGTATGATCGCACGGATCATCATACGCAAGTCAGGGTCTGCCGTAGAACGGTGTTCGCAGAAGTCCGGTTGCAAGCGTACGGACTCGAGCTCGTCGAGGCGCTGGCACATCAAGACGATGTCAGCGACGGTAGCCGGGTTCTTGGCGGTGAGCGCATTGAAGGCCACAGTCCCAATACCTTTAAGAATGTGGAGTATCCTGTCTGACTCAGCCATTGCATCATTGACAGGGCAACAGAGTGCAAGCACATCCTCGATGTACGATGTGTAGGACTCGCCGGAGTGTTGTTTGCGAGCATCCAAAGTTTTCTTCGCAAGGGCGGAGCAAACCGCCGGCGTGCCAAAAACTTGCCGAAGTTGCTGCTTGAAGTTCGTCCAATCGGAGAAATCAATCTCATGGTTGGAAAACCAGGTCTTCGCCATACCGGTCAGGTAGAACAAGACATGGCGGAGCTTGTGGAGATCACCCCACCGATTAGCAGAGTTTACGCGCTCGTAATCATCCAGCCAGTCCTCAGCATCTTCACCGCGAAGACCAGCGAACAGATGGGGACCACGCTGGTGGCCGCTTATGATCACAGAAGGTGCGGCTTGTGGAGGCGGGATGGTTAGGGTAGAAGCGCCAGGCTGCTCGCCGTGCGACATGCTGGCGGACAGTGGGTACAAGCGGCGACCCGAACGAAGCTCCGTGGAGTAGGCCAGGGAACGGGGAACCAAGGACGGGGAACCAAGGACGACAGAGGACGGGGAACCAAGAAGCACCTCCACCACTTGTGACGTCACAGTAAGGGCGGACTTTTATTGAAGGCTGTTTCACATGCTGCGACTGGAGGGGAAAAATAGGTCGCACGCGTCGCAATGCGATTTTTTGAGGGCTCAATTCACATGATTGCAATTCCAACAATGCAACTGATGCGACGCCCAGGGTTGCTTGCTGCCAGGTTTTGTCGCACACGCCGCATAATTATTTTAATGAAATGAAAAAGACGTGCACATTATAAGATAATTGACTTCTCTTTATTAGGACCAAATAATACGTGTGTTTTGTAATTTAAAAACGTTCTGAAGTTTAAATTTGTTTTGGAGTGCGCAGGTTCCCATGCATGACGTACGTAAACAGCTGTTCTCAGCTGGTTGTTCAGCGCTGTGTGTTGTCTCATGTGCCTTCAATGTGTCACTCTGCCTGAATAGGATAAAAAGTCCGCAATATAATCAACGTTTATTGGTTTCTGCGTAGGAAAAAAATTCTCCATCAGAGAAGATACAACTGAACGTGCATGGAGTATTCGAAAACAAATTGACTCTGTTTATTCAAGCCACGGAGTTAAATATGCTGTCGTAGAAAATTCGTTACGATAGCCTGCACGCTTGGCATGTCAAATTTAATAAGCAAGTGAAGCAAGATAACCTTTCAAGATGCATCGGGAAGTTTACGCGTGTGGAAAACCGACAGGTAAAGAATGCATCTAAACGGTCGCGCGTTCACCGCAACGTACTGCGGGTACTTTGCTGCCTTGTCATTTGCCCTTGCAGAGGTTGCTATTATGTAAACTGCTCCGTACGCGCGATTTTTGTATGCTACTCAAAAAATGCAAATTGTGACGACCATAGGCGGAAAGTTTTCATTTTTCCGGGGGGGCTGGGGCCCGACCAGCTTTCCGAAACCTACCCATACGTATGTATGTATGTATGTATGTATGTATGTATGTATGTATGTATGTATGTATGTATGTATGTATGTATGTATGTATGTATGTATGTATGTATGTATGTATGTATGTATGTATGTATGTATGTATGTATGTATGTATGTATGTATGTATGTATGTATGTATGTATGTATGTATGTATGTATGTATGTATGTATGTACCCTTTACTAACAATTTTCTATTTCTCGCTTTATGGCGAAAACAATTATATCGACACTCCAGGCACATTTTCGCTGTTGTCGTCACCGCGATGTTCCGTATTAAATCCAAAATCCATATAAATGAGCGACCCATACTGATATAATCTCGACCGGGTGAGGTGGGTCGTCACCGCAGGAATCAGGAAACGACGATGAAGGCGGGCATCGTGATGATGAAAAAAATAGAAAAGATTGTATTCACTTCATTGGTACATGGTTTTGACTCTATCCGAGTCTCGAGCGGTTCTGATTAACACGAGGGCCAGGACGGCCTCCGTGTTAATCAGGCCATCCGCATTGGCATTGTCGCGTCCTTTCCTGTACCTGACATCAAAGCTATGCTCTTGCAGACTAAGGCTCCAGCGTAGCAGTCTGCCGTTCCTCGGGGACATATTCCTAAGCCACGTCAAAGGACAATGGTCAGTTTCCACTAGGAACCGTGATCCTGCCAGATAACATTGAAGCTTGTGTATTGCCCAAACTAAGCAAGCGCACTCCTTCTCGGAAGTACTATAGGCCTGCTCGCGGACAGTCAGCTTCCGGCTTACGAACACTACCGGGTGTTCCTCCCCGTTTTCACTTTTCTGACTGAGCACTGCACCCATGCCTCGATCACTAGCATCGCACTGCAGAATGAAAGGACGATCATAAACAGGAGCTCTCAAGATGGGTTTGTCGGCTAAAGCGGCCTTTAACTTGAGGAAAGATTCGTCTTTTTGTTCGTTCCACACAATTTTCACTGGTTCATTCTTCCGTAAACTGTCCGTGAGGGGACTTGCGATTTCTGAAAAGTTACGGATGTAATGTTGATAATAGCCAGTTAGTCCCAAAAAGGAACGGACATCTGTTTTCGTCACTGGTCTAGGGTAATCGGATATGGCGGCTACTTTTATCTCAAGGGGGCGTCTGTAGCCACGTCCGACCTTGTGGCCTAAGTAGCTAACTTCGGCTTTTCCTAGTTGACATTTTTCGCCCTTCAGGGTCAAACCGGCCGCACGCAAACTCTCTAGCACATTCTTAAGGTTTAAGGTGATGCAAATGGTCCTCCCAAGTAGGAGAGAAGACTGCGATGTCATCCAAGTAGGGAAGCGCGTAGTCCTGCATTCCTTTCAGAACCCGGTCCATAAGTCGTGAGAAACAAAACGGAGCGTTTTTCAATCCGAAAGTGAGGACAAGAGGCCGAAAGGTACCTAGAGGGGATGTAAAGGCGGCATAATGGCTAGCTTGCTCTGTCAGTGGTACCTGCCAGTAACCCCTCGTTAAGTCTAGCGTAGATACATATTCAGCCCTGCTGATGGTCTCCACCCGCTCTTTCAGATTAGGAATGGGGTAATTCTGATCTTTGGTTATGGCGTTTAGCCTTCAGTAATCGATACAAGGCCTGGGGCTTTTCCCCGGAGCCTCAACCAGAATTAGCGGGGACGCGTATTCACTCTCAGAGGGAACAATTAACCCCAGCTCTAACATCCTCTGGATCTCGGTTTCCAAAATTTGCCTCTGCCTAGGTGAAACCCGGTAGGGCCTGCACTGAATGGGCACGTCCGATACCAGCTTAATATCATGCTCCATCAAGCTAGTTCTACCTGGCCGATCTAAAAAACAGTCTTCAAAGTTACCCACGAGCTCTCGCAGTTCCCTTCGCTGGCATGGATTTAAATTTGGGTCTGCGCCTATGTCCGCGTATACTTTAGAAAGTGGAAGTTCCGTTGGCGGCATCGGATAAGCAAATTCTGTTTCCACTTCTTCGGGCGTATTTAGTGCGAGATGAACTATGGCTTCACGCTCTCGATATGGTTTCATTAGGTTCGTGTGGTATATCCTCAGCTCTTTACGTCTACCCGGTAATTTGATGGCATAGTTTGTGTCTGAGAGTTTCTCCATGACCTCCGCAGGTCCTTCCCAAAGGACGTCTAGCTTGTTTTTTCTGGACGCCGTTAGCAAAAGCACCTTATCTCCTACAGTGAAAGTCCGCTTCCGAGCGTTCCTATCATAGTATACTTTAGCTTTCATCTGGGCGGATTTCATGTTTGCCTCCACCAGCTCTTGACAAGATTGCAACCGCTCTAGGAGTTCCAATACATACTCAACAACTGTCGGGTCATCTCCGCGCCCTTCCCACGCCTCGCGCACCATTTGAAGCGGAGATCGAAGCGACCTCCCATAAACGAGCTCAGCTGGGCTGAATCCTGTGGCTTCATGCGGCACCGACCTCAAGGCAAACATAGTGGCCGCTAAGCATGCCTCCCAGTCCTTTCTTTGCTCGTAGCACAATGCCCGCAGTACCCTTTTCAGAACGGAGTGCCATGCTTCTACACTGTTGCTCTGTGGATGCCGCACTGAACTGCGGATGATGCGAATGCCGCTTTTTTCTAGGAAGGTGGTAGTAAGGGCGCTGGTGAATACGCTGCCCTGATCACTCTGTAATTCAGATGGGAAACCTAATCGGGAGAACACCGAGAGTAAGGCTTCAACTACCTCGACTGAATTTATTTCTTTTAGGGGAACGGCCTCCGGAAACTTCGTTGCGGGGCAAATCATTGTCAAAAGGTATTTGTACCCTGAACTCGTCACGGGAAGGGGTCCCACAATATCAACCACTAAGCGTTTGAAGGGTTCAGGGATTACGGGAACTAACTTCATAGGTGCTTTCCTCTTTTCGTGTGGCTTTCCCACTTTCTGACAAGCCTCGCACGTTCGGACATAATTTTCTACATCCTTGAAGCATCCCGGCCAATAAAATTCTCGCAGTAACCTGTCTTTAGTCTTCTTTATGCCTAAATGACCCGCCCAGCCGTTGCCATGGCACAGGTTGAGGATTGGAGCTCTGTATCTTGAGGGAACAACGAGCTGATCATACTGTACTCCCTTCGTGTCTTTGTACTGTCGGTACAAAAGACCAGCGCGACGCCGAAAAGTGATGTTTCTTCTGGCTATCCCCTCTTTCTCTAGTTCTTTCAGTTTGTCGAGGGACACATCACTCTGTTGTTCTGTCGCGAGTCCCTCTTTATCAACTCTCAGTAGGTCTAAAAAGCCTTCCGAATGTGGCAGTACGAAATTAGTCTCTAATTCCTCAGCTAGCCCTTGCGGCGATATTTCTACTGAGCCGCATGCCTCCTCGCTAGCGCCTTTTTCACTGCTTTCACTAGCTAGGGGCTGTGCTTCCTGAGGGTCTATGCCATGAGGCATATTTCTGGCTTCGCTGCCGTGTTTCATCTTTGCCGCGATCTCCCGAGCTTTGGAACGCGTGAGAGCTTGGACCGTATGGTCGCCAAAACTCAGACCCTTCTTCTTCAACAGCATCTCCGAGCGATTCGAAAACAAGTAGGGATAATGTTCGGACAGATTTAGTGATACTGCGGCTTCAGTCCTCAATAGTCCGAACGGCCCCTCAATATTCACGTTGGCTATGGGCAAGCATACACTATTTTCCTCAACTACCTGCCGGATCCATGCACATTCTCCGGTGAAATCCTCAGGTTTCACGTACGCGGGGTGGACAATGTCCATTGTCGCAGCTGAGTCCCTAAGTACCTTACATGGTATTCCATTCACTACTAGGTCGCGAAGGTAGGGTGCTAAGAGCGCCAAGTTGTCGTCGTCACCATTCACAAAAGAAAAAACTATTCTAGGCTTCCGACAGCCGATCGCAAGGTGTCCAGGTTCCTGGCAACGGAAACAGACGACCGGTTTTGTAGCCTCCAATGCTCTTGTTGTTTTCTTTTCATCTTTCCTTGCGCTGTTATTATGGCCTAAATTATCGGTCGGCCCGTCTTTGGTCCCACTTTCAGCTTTCTCGTTGTGAAAGGGGCGCCTGTTTTCCTCTTTGCTGATTTTCGTCAACGGCCTGACGCATGTTTTCTCGGTTTCGCGACGTGCGGCGAATTCATCTGCTAGTACAGCAGCACGTTCTAAGTCCTTTTCGCCCGACCTATCTTGAATCCACAGGCGCATCTCTTCGCTCAAGGACCCATAGAACTGCTCCTTGCAGATTAGCTCCACAACCTTGTTGTGACAACCGAACGCATCTTCCCCTTTTAGCCACTCAATCAAATTGGCTTTCAGCTTATAACTGAAATCTTGAAAAGACTCGCCCGGTGTCCTAACTGCCTCCCGAAAACGGCGGCGGAAAGCCTCTGCTGAGAGCCGATATTTTCTCAGCAGCGCAGCTTTTACTTTCTGATAGTCCTCTGACTCGTCCTTCGTTAGCCTTGCAATTATTTCGGTTGCTTCGCCAGGAAGAACGGTCAGAATCTGTTGCGACCAACTCTCTAGTGCCAACCCGTTTCTCTCGCAGGTTCGTTCAAAAGTAACGAGAAACAAACCCATGTCATCGTTCACTTTGTACGACGGCATGAGATCCCTTATCTTCACTCCTGCTTCACCTGAACCTCTTTCATCTACTGAGAGGTTATTTTCGGATTGCCTGGCCAGATCCCGCTGCACGTCTAGTTCTTTTAGCCTTAGTTCGTGAGCTCTCTGTTCCTCGCGTTCCTTTCTTTCTGCAGCTTCCTTTGGTTCAGCTTTCTCAGCTCTTTGCCTTTCCCTCTCCTCTGCAGCGTTTTGTTCAGCTTTCTCAGCTCTTTGCCTTTCCCTCTCCTCTGCAGCGTTTTGCTCAGCTTTCTGAGCTCGTTTCTCTATCTCTTCCCATGCTTCTGAAATTTCGTCCTCAAGAGCCCCGCACTTCTCAATCGCCTCAATAAGCTGTGGCTTTCTCTGACTTTTCCCGACCTCAATTCCCAGCTCTTCACAAAGTAATAACTCTGGCTTTCTCCGTTTGCTCAAATCCATGGTCAATCCCGAACGAGGACTTTCTTACTCTGCTGTGACGTGAGGAAGCTTTCAACAGGAGCCTGCACGTACAGAAACTAATTCGCCGTTTTAGAAAACACACAAGCTAAAACCTGGCAAATTCTCAAAGAAAGTCAAGCGCTCACCATTCTGCTGAAGCCAGGACGAAGGGTGGAGTATCCCATTGCTGCCAACCAGCTGATATAATCTCGACCGGGTGAGGTCGGTCGTCACCGCAGGAATCAGGAAACGACGATGAAGGCGGGCATCGTGATGATGAAAAAAATAGAAAAGATTGTATTCACTTCATTGGTACATGGTTTTGACTCTATCCGAGTCTCGAGCGGTTCTGATTAACACGGGGGCCACGGGGGCCAGGCCTCGTGGTGGCCGGCATTTCCTTCGGGCAAGTCCTCTCTCCGGTGGTCAAGTTGACGACCTCCTCGCCCTCGGGTCCTCCTTCTTGGTAGCTCGCCGTTTTCGTCTGCTCCGTAGAGGTGAGAGCTCTCTCGGGGCTGAAGGGGATTATCTCGTCACGGGAAAAGCGCTGGGGCTTGCTTCCCACATTGGAGAGATACAGATTCCAGGCATAACCTGCCGATGACTCCTTCGGGGAACTTGTGAAAGTGTCAGACCTCTGTCGGGCGGTCAAGTTGGCGACCTCCTCTCCCTCGGGTCTTCCTTCTTGGTAGCTCGCCGTTTTCGTCTGCTCCGTAGAGGTAAGAGCTCTCTCGGGGATGAAAGAGGATTATCTCGTCACGGGAAAGGCGCTCGAGCTTGATTCCCACATTTGACAGGTGCAGTTCCAAGCCGATCATAACAGCCATCTCGTCACGGGAAAGGCGCTCGAGCTCGATTCCCACATTTCACAGGTGCAGTTCCAAGCCGATCATAACAATACACTGTGGGTGCAGGATAAAGCTCGTACCAGTGAGCCGAAAAGGATGGCGGCTTGATGGGCATTATCTTCCCACGCGCTCAATATTCGGGTTAGTTGTAGGTCACGTAATCAAACGCGAATGGGAAGGAGAGCACGCGTCTTCTCCTCTAGTCCTGCCGTAGCTGTGAATGACTGTGCGTGGCTGACGATTATGCGACCCGCGTGCCATATCTAATTGTTGGTAATCATTGGTGGGTGCAATGATAAAGGACGAGCAGGGATGGCTGCTAACTTCATTCGAGCTGTCTTCCTTGCCGGGCTGTTGCACCTTATAGTCCGCGCCTTTAATGTTGCAGTGTTAAGAGACAGAGGTCATTGCAGATCACTGACAAAGGCCGTCTGTAGTGGACGTAAAATTAGGCAGGTAATGATGATGAATCCAATTTTCGGGGTTGTGGTGAATCGCGCGGCTGTACGAACCGTTCGCCTCCACTGCCGGCGTTCTTCATAATGCTTGTGTTGTGAAAGCGAGTGCTCGAGGTCATCCAGTGAGGTATTTACAGGTTTACATGGTCCGTGCATTAAACTATGCTTGCTATTTTAATTTTAGGTGAATGTTTACTACAATTTATATGGCCACTATAACCAACGTATAGACTCGTGTAAGGGCCGCACTTTTCTGTTGCGGTTTTCACGGGCCTTTCATGGAACCGGGCCATTTGACCTCATTTTTCCAACTACGAGTATGAAATCCGCCGTAAACCTCCGCGATCGCCTCCTCTCGACATCCAGTAGCGACGCGCGAAAGTACGCTGCGCGCGGCAATTCGCTGTTGAGCCCGATCAGAATCAGCGCACGGAACGCGATTGCTTCTCGGTTGGATGTCTTTTTTTAAAATATTGGCTGTCAAGTTATGAGTGCGGCCCTTACACGGGTGAATGAGTGAGTGAGTGAATAAACTTTATTGTAAAATAAATTATTCAGCTGGCCTCATGCGAGGCTTATCTATGGTCGGGGCCCCTATTTCAGGGCTCCGCTGGTTTCCGCAAGCCTGTTAGCTCTTCTGACCAGGAGGATCTGGTCCTCTAGGTCTGAGCTGGCCAGCAGTGCCTCCCACTGATCTCTATTTGGATTTGGTATGTGAGGTTCGATGTTGTGTGATGTACACTCCCATGTTATGTGGTACAGGGTTGGTGTTGACCCGCACCATGGGCATATGTCTCTAAAGGCTGAGGGGTGTATCTTGTGTAGTTTATGTAAGCTGACGAAGGTGCCTGTCTGTAGCCTACGCAGATCGGTGGCCTCTTCAGTCTTTAGTTTTCTGTGGGGCGGTGGGTAGAGCACACGATTCCCTCTATAGTAGTTTAATATAGTCGAGTAATCAGGATCGATGGGCGTTAGGTCCTCTACAGCGGATGTGTTGATGGCCCGGTAGTGAGCGTATCCTCGGGCTGCTCTATCCGCATGTAGATTCCCTGTGATCCCTTCGTGTCCCGGTACCCATGTAATCGTTTGGATAAATTCTTTTTGGCATTCTTCTTTAAGTTTGGTGAGAATTCGGTGTGCGTTCGTACCAACCCTTCCTCTTTGGAAATTCCTGCATGCTGTTTGCGAATCTGTTAGGATTGTCAGCGATTTCATTGATTTCCTTCCCTCTTGGATAGCGAGTGCGATGGCGACTTCCTCCGCTTCTGTGATGGAGCTGGGGGATATCGACCCGCTGGAGGTTATTGTTCCTCTGCAGTCGGTCACCACTGCTACTGCTTTCTTAGCGTTGCCTGTGTAGAGTGCGGCGTCGGTAAATCGTGCTGCATTCATAAAGCCGAATTTCCTTTCGATGTATTGGGCCCTTGCCTGCCTCCTGCCGTGGTGGAGGTTCGGGTCCATGTTTTTCGGAAGCGGGGTTACCTGGTACCAGCTTCTGATGGTGCGTGGTATTTCTTGTGTTTGTTTGTGGGCTTGGAGTTGGGCATTGTAACCAAGTCTCTCAAGTACGCTCCTGCCTGTGGGTGTTTGGAGGAGCCGGTTTTTCTGCGAGATGAGTTGAGCTTCGGCTAGTTCTTCAAAGGTGTTATGAAGTCCTAGGGCCAGAAGTTTCTCATTTGGAGTGTTCTTTGGTAGGCGTAGGGCAGTTTTGTACGCCGTTTTTATGATTACATCTGCTTTTTCCTTCTCCGCTTTAGTTAGGTTGTAGTAGGGCAGGCTGTATGTTACCCTGCTGACTACTAGGCTCCTTACTAGGCGGAGTGTGTCTCCCTCCTTCATGCCCCTTCTTCTGCTTGTGACTCGCGCTATCATTCGGGCGATTTGTTGGGCCGTTGTTTTGAGGAGGGCGAGGGCATGTTGACATCTGTGATTGGATTGGAGCCACATTCCTAGAATCCGTACAGTCGTTTTCTCGGGTATGTTGCCTCCATCGATTTTAACTTCTATGCGTAGGTTTGGGTCCGTGGGTACTGCTCGGTTTCCTTTCCCTTTCCATATTCTTATGATTTCAGATTTGTCAGGTGAGCACTGGAGTCCTCTTTGGCGGGCATATTGCTCTATTGTAGTGGCTGCTGTTTGGAGCTGTTCATTCTTATCTGCCAAGGAGCCCTTGGTTGTCCATATCGTGATGTCATCCGCGTAAAAAGCATGTCTGATACCCTGAATGTCTTGGAGGTTTCTGGCCAGGCCAATCATGGTGATATTGAAAAGAGTGGGTGAGATTACCGCTCCCTGAGGAGTCCCCTTGTTCGGGGGGTGGAAGGTTGCAGTTTCGATCTCTCCCACCTTTAGCTCTGCTGTCCTTTGGCTTAGGAAACTTCGTACGTAATTGTACGTTCGCTCCTCGCAGTTGGTGTTTGCTAGTCCTTCCAAGATTCCTTGGTGGCTCACGTTGTCAAAAGCCCCTTTGATATCTATGGCTAGGATAACGTGTTCGCCTGCATTTGGAATGTTAGTGAGTACCTCTTCCTTTAGTTGGAGGAGGATGTCTTGGGTTGAGAGCTTAGCTCGGAAACCGTACATGGTATCCGGCACCTGCCCACTCTCTTCCAGGTACTGTTGTAGTCTGACGTTTACTACTCGCTCAAATATCTTTCCTAAGCAGGATGTAAGCGAGATTGGTCTCAAGTTTTCTATCGCCAGTTTCTTCCCGGGCTTGGGTATCATGATTACTTTCGCATGCTTCCACTGTTCCGGTACGGTTCCCTTGGACCAGTGGTCATTTATGAATTTTGTGAGAGCGACTACGGCTGCGTCGCTCATGTTTCTGATGACGGCGTTAGTTATACGATCCACCCCGGCTGCCGTGTTGCGTGTCAAGCTTGCTATAGCCGCTCTGACTTCTGCAACCGTGATGGGCTCGTCTAGCTCTGGGTTTGGGGTTCCATTGTAATTTTCTTCATAAGAGGGTATAGGGGTGAAGTCCCCGTAGCATTTGAGGTGTAGAGCCTTAATGATGTCTTCGTTTGTTCCTGGGAGGGTGCCTTTCCAGGGACTTTTGGCATTCGCCTTTGGTTTTTTGTGGGTCTATAATTGCCCTGAGGATTCGCCATGTTTTGGCTGTGCCCAGGGTACCATCCAGGGAGTCACAGAATTTTTCCCAGTTTGTTGTCACTAGCTGGTTCGCGTACTCCTCGGGTGTACGGGTAATCTCTGCAATTCTAAGTTTAAGTTTCCGATTATGCTTCCGTTTCTTCCATCTTTTCGTGAGGCTCCTTCTAGCTTCCCACAGGTGGAGTAAGTGTGGGTCTACTTCGGGGGTCTCGTTAGTTCTTGCGATTTCTTTGGTGAATTTTTGTTTCTGGTTACGGATCTCTTCGCACCACTTATCTAAGTAGGTAATTTCATTGGAAGTGGAAGTTTGTGCTTCTCGAAACCCGTGCCAATCTGTTATTTTTGCCGTTCCAATATGCCGCCGTATCTTCCCAGTTGGGATGACAGTGCTCACGATAAAGTGATCACTGCCTAGATTGTTGAGTGTATTTGTCCATTCCACCCTGTCACAGTTCTTGACTATGGTAAGATCCGGGGTTGTGTCTCTATTTATACTGTTACCCATCCGTGTAGGTATGGCTGGGTCAGTTATTAGCCTCATGTCTAGCTGGTCGATCTGGTCCAGGATGTTCCTGCCCTTAATGTCTTGTTTAGGGTAACCCCAGCTAGGATCTTTCGCATTGAAGTCGCCTACAATCACTAGCAGGCTACCCTTAGCAAGGTGGACGGTCTCCTTTAGTAGTTTACTGAAATCTGCCTTCCTTTGGCTAGGGGGACTATAGATATTTAGTACGAAGGCGCTCTTCTTTCTATTGCCTTTGTATATGAGTTCCACGATGAGATAGGAGATCTCTACTTCAGCGATGGGGTCGTGCCGAAATGCAGTGATTGTCTTTTGTACGAGTGTAGCTACTTTCCAATCGTTGTCGTTTGTGGTGTACACTTCGTATCCTTGGAGAGTGGGTTGGGTACCAACCTCTTGAAGGGCTATTATTCCCGGCGGGGTTTGTTGAGCGGCCACCAGTTGTGTTAATAGTCCCTTTTTGCGGCGGTACCCCCGGCAGTTCCACTGCCATATTTCAAAGTTTTCTTTGTTCGCGTTCTTGCGTCTAGCCATAGCCGCGAGCCCCGGTCTACTGTATGGCTTCTCGGCTCGTTCTCTGATTGTGCTTCCTGTGGTTTGTTTGCGGATCGTCTTACTTATTTCGATCTGGTAAGCCTGTAGTTTTTGATCGAACCTAGTTTCTAGGTCTTGCATTTGTTTTGTCAGTTGTGTCGTGACTTGTTCTGTAATACGTGGCAGTATTTGGATGAGCATATCCTGAATTTGCTTCTTTTGGGCTGCCGTTAGTTCCTGTGTCTCCTCCTGCGGTCTAGGCCGTTTAGATGGAGCGGCTGGCTGTTGTTGTGGGCTTTGGTGTTGGGATTGCTGCTTCTTTAGCTGTGCATTCTCCCTTTCCAAATCGCCTAGTCTTATTCGCATGAGCTCAAGCTCGCGTTCAAGCTTAGTGAATTGTGTTATGTTTGGTTGTGGTTTATGGTGGGAGGCTACTGCTGCCCAGCTCACCTCGTTACTGTTGGCTTCTTTCTTCTTCTTTTGTTGTTGTGGCTTCGTCTCGGGTTCCTTGTTGCCTCTGGAGCCGGACCTCGTCATGGACCCAGATTTAGAGCGGGAACGGGATCTCTCTGGCGATGAGGAGCCGTCGCGGTCAAAGCTCAGCCATCGCTTCTTCGGAATGTTTTCCGTCCTGGGGTGGCTTTGATGTTTGGTAGTCTTCTTTGTCGGTTGAGTAGGTGGTCGGCCTCGTGGTGGCACACGCTTAAGTTTGTTGCGACACTCGGGAGCGGCGGTCACATGAACCCTCCCGCACAGGGCACACTCGGGTTCACACTTGTGTCCTTCCTCTGGATTTTGTAAGTTACAGTTCTTGCAGGCCTTGACTGTGGGTTCCGGGCAAACATCGGCCCGATGTCCCGCATTTCGACACGTGTAGCAGAACTGGCGAGTTGGCTGATAGATTCGGCAGGGGATCTCTCCTCCGTAATAGTAGACATACCGAGGAACAATCGGGCCGTCGAACAGGATGATTGCGGTCCTGGTCTTGCCGAACATGCGGGCGTGCATAATTTTGACGCCCTGAGTGCGGACTCGCAGGTTTGCCATCAGCTCGTCTTCGCTCGTCCCTTCATCGATGCCGTTGATAACTCCCTTGAGGAGGTATTCGGGAGTCGATATGTAGGCATTTACTGGGTGTTTCTTGCCTTGGATATTCAGGCTTGTAATCTTCATGACCAGTTCGGCAGTCATTTCATAGGGTGTACTGACCACTATGATATTGGACCCCGGCCTCAGTCGCAGGAGGAAATCTTCTCCTCGGCACTCTTGCGGGCTTCCGCTGGCTTGTGAGATCGCCCGAGCCACTTGATGGGTTTGCAGATCCTTTACTACGAGCCCAGGCTTTGGCCGTATCACGATTTTCATGTCGTTGCGCGGGAGAGGCGGCGGGCGGCGGCGCGGGCGGCTCCTTTCAGCCTTGCTTCCAAGCATAGTGCCGTTCTGCTCAGGTGGTTTTACGAAATCCTTGTCGGAGCGTCCCCTATAGTTTTCCTGCGCATGTGCGCCGTGCCTCGCCACGCTGACAGAGGGCGCCATGTTATCTTTTTCTACGCCTTGTCGCCGCGCTAACCGTAGCTGCCCTTCGTGGCTCAGGTTTTTCTCCTCGTCGGCGATTTGGGCGTCTCGCGCCTGCCTTTTGAGCTGCTTTCGCGTTCGTAACGATAGAGCGATTTTCCACTGACCTTCTTTCGCGCTGTTCCCGGCGTCGGTGGCGGATCCCCCGTTGATCGCCCCGTCAGGCAATAGGAAATCCTCTTCGACGCCCGAGGCATCCTCCATTTGGTCTTCGTTTTCGTGGTCCGTGTCTATAACGGTCACTGGGTGGTCCGGGCCTTTGTCCGATGGTTTTCTCTTCACCTCCTAGCGGTTAGACCGCGTACGGGCTCCCGGCGCCCCGCGTTCCCCTCCAGCCGGCAGTGCTGGCGTGGCGATTCAGCGTGGTCGGGCGAAAGATGGAAATTTTGGGAAAAACAGAACTTGCCTTGCCAAAATCTTGGTATCAGCGAGTTCCTGGCGTCTTCCGATGCCTCTGCGTCAAATTCCTTGGTGGTCCGATGATTTTGGCCGCTGTGGTGGTCATTCGATGACGGAGCCGATGTGAGTGCGTCCGCTCACTTCGACGCTCCACTTGAACTTCTTGCACGGGGAGTGAACCCACGGCGGAGAATACACGGGTGCGATCCTTACACGGATTTACATGGTAAGAATCTTCCTTCGTGTAATTGTCTTCTACTTCGCTATCACTAATACTGCTTCACCTTCCCGGCCAAACTGCACTCTTTTTTTTTTTTTTAGTACTTTGAGTCCGAGTATAAGCGCTTCCGCGCATGACTTCTAGACTTCTATTTATTCTGATTTCGAGCGAATCCGGCTTAGCATCATTTCGGCTACTGAGTGAATTCTATATACAAGGTGTTTCAGTGAACACTGTCAAAAATTTTTTATGGTTGCCTGTGGCAGATAGCACAATTCTAGTTCATGAGCTATGTCTACTCGAAGAGGTGGACATTACTTGCACAAAAAACTGAAATGCATAATCGACTAATTAGCAAAATTAACCAATTAAAGTTTTAGCTCATTACCTTATGGCCCATGTTGCAATTTACAAATTCTTGCCGTGGAGTTCGGATCCACTTGGAACCAATTATCAGGCTGACACCAATGTCGAGATATTAATTCTCTAACTTTGCGGACAAATGCATTAATGCGTGCCAGTACGGGTTAGTTGTAGTCCTAGAACGGTGTTCGCAGAAGTCGCAGAAGCGCAAACAGACAAACATCGTAGACTTAACAAAGCATCGTTTTATGCATCGAAGCACAAAAGTATGAATAGATATATAAATTATGGGGTTTTACGTGCCAAAACTACGATCTGATTATGAGGCACGCCGTAGTGGAGGACTCTGGAATAATTTAGACCTCCTGGGGCTCGTTAACATGCACCTAAATCTCAGTATACGGGTGTTCTAGCATTTCGCCCCCATCGAAATGCAGCCGCCGTGGCCGTGATTTGATCCCGCGACCTCATGCTTAGCAGTCCAACATCATAGCCACTAAGCAAACACGGCCATTTAGCACAAAAGTAACTGGAACGCCAATGCATGTCTCCGCAATGTTCGGGAATTAATATCTCGAAACTGCTGCCATCCTGAGAATTAGTTCCTAGTGCATCCGCCTTGCGAAATCCACGGTTAGCATTTGTAAATTGCAACATGGGCCATAAGTTAATATGTTAAAAATCTAATTGGTGAATTTTTGTTTAGTCGATTATTCCTTTCAATTTTTTGTGCAAGTAATGTCCGCCTCTTCTATAGTAGACCAGCTCATGAACTAGAATTGTGCTATCTGCCACACGCAACCTTTAAAAATATTTTGAAAGTGTTTGCTGAAACACCCGTATTTATGGCCTCTGCATGCAAGAGGCGATGTTTCCATCCCTAATGCGTAAATGTTGTAAATAATTAGAAGAGATTTTTTTTTGTTGTCGCCAGTCGTTATTAGCATTGCCTACTGGAAAAAGAATCAGTATTGAGACACATATTACTGACGTGCTTTTCACACGCCGTTGATAGAAGACTCTGGCGAAGGGGTCACTGAAGTCTGCAGGTTTTTTTCAGGGTCAAGAAAGCACACGAAGTAATTTGAAGTGAGGTGAACATACATGACATTTATTCTCTAGGCATAGACTATCCATTTAGTTGGCTACCTCCTTCTCTTTAAAAAAATATATAAACCTTGTCCTGTGTATATATTTAAATATATTGTGTTTGTGCGTGGTGTTCTCAGCGGAAGTTAAAAAAAAAAATGTTGAAGTGAGGACACGCGGTTGAGGTAGCCGCCGCTGGTGCTTCTAATGCGCTTGTCCTCCTATTGTCAGGATTTGCCGAAATAAAGTGAAAGTATGAATTAAAAGCCGTGCAAGTCCGCACCAACAATGACGCTGTAAGCTTTTCGCCACAACAAAAGTGAAAATGTAGAGGCAACGCAAAAGAATCCTCAAATTATGTGGGTAACAGAACTCCGGCAATGACACTTTAGGGGGGGCTACGGATCGCCGGAGGCTGCTCTGCCCCCCCCCCCCCCTCCTCCCTCGGGAAAACTCCAGAGGGGACTCAAGCCCCGGAGCGCCCCCCCGTAGTCGGCGCCTATGCAAGCAGCCACTGAACGTCTCTTCCCGCGAAAGGCTCCCCCGAACAGCCACCATCTACGCGCCCGATCTTGCCGGTTCCTTCCCCGTGAACTTCTTGACCCGACTGCCACAGATGGTTGAGGCGACCTGGGGCGCGATCTTGTACGCGTTCCAAAATGGAACGGAGGCGTTCCGTTCCATCGAGCCGCACACGATTGGTCAACTTGAACGTCGCGGCTGAAATTGACCAATCGTGTGCGGCTCGATGGAACGGAACGCCTCCGTTCCATTTTGGAACGCGTACAAGATCGCGCCCCTGGGCCGGTATTTTGTAGCGATGCCTTTAAAGTAATAATGCCTTTTCGCGCTTATCGCGCTTTGTCAGTGGTGAGAGCGACGGTCCGCTCGCGTTATCAACGGTATCAGCCGGCCGTGAGCGGTGGATGATAAGACTAGAGTAGAATAAGTCATAATGCCTCGCTACAAAATACCGGCACTGGGCCGCGATTTACTAATTTACGAATAACTAATTACCTGATGGCCCATATTGCAATTTACAAATTGTAGCCGGGGAGTTCGCAAGGCGAATCCACTTGGAATTAATTCTCGGGATGACACCAGTTTCGAGATATTAATTCCCAAACTTTCCGGAGAAATGCATTGGCTTTCCAGTTAATTTTGCGCTTCAATGCATAAAGCGACGTTTTGTTAGGATACTAACTGGAACGCCAATGCATTTCTCCGCAAAGTTCGGGAATTAATATCTCGAAACTGGTGTCATCCCGAGAATTCGTTCCAAGTGGATCCACCTTGCGAACACCACGGCTACAATTTGTAAATTGCAATATGGGCCATCAGGTGATTAGTTGAAAACCTAATTATTGAATTTTTGTTATTTATTCGATTATTCATTTAAATTTCTTGTGCAAGTAATTTCCGCCTCCTCGAGTTGACCAGCTCATGAACTAGAATTGTGCTATCTGCCACAGGCAACCTTTAGGAATTTTTGAAAATGTTCGCTGAAACACCCTGTATTATTAGACACAGCCGCCATGCAAGCACATGGCTGTGTTGGGCAACGCCCTTTTCCCTATAAGTTTGGAGAAACCGATACCTGCCTTCGCTACAGGTGTTGCACAATCCACGGTAAACCCGCCTCGAGCAGAAACGGTGGATTTCGGTAAATAAGAAAGGCTACTCTGATCATCATCATCATCATCATCGTTATGGACAGAAGCTGACCCCCCCTCTGAAAAAAACCTGGAACCGCCCCTGAACGTATGTAAAGGCTGCATTTGCGATTTGCGCCATTTGGACGTATATGGGTACGGCCACGCTAGCGGCAAAAAACGCGCGCGTCATGCCGCGAGCGGCAAGTTGCCGCGCGGCAGCGCCTTGCCGCGAGGCCACCGTGCCAAGCGCTCCTCGCCGCGCGGCAGCGCGATCTCCGAACGCACTAGCAACACCGCGAGCGCTCGTTGTTTCATGCGAGAGACGACGATCGTCGATTGAAAACCCGGCAGCGTATAACCCGGCACGGACCGGCGGCGGTCCGGTTGTGATGGCTCCGTGACGTCACCCTCGTTGCTTTTGATTGGTTCTTCATCTCGCGGCACGCGGCATTTGCCGCAGAAATGGGTCTCGAACCCATTTCGCGCGGCACGCCGCAAAACCGCCGATTCCTGCCGCTTCTGCCGCGCGCGGCATGACGCGTCGCCGCGCGTTGTTGACGCCCGTTTTTGCCGCTAGCGTGGCCGTACCCTATGAGTTCCGTTCCGCTCTTATGATCCACCTTTCATGGCCGGCTGATCCCGTTCATAACGCGGGCGGAGCGCCCCTCTGACCACAGACAAAGCGCGAAACGCGTGAAAAGGAACAGGATGAAAGGCATTGCTAGAAAATCGCGGCCACAGATTATATAGGCCAAAGGCAAGCTTGGCCGGTATTCTGTATCGATGTCTTATGCCTTCTTATCCTTATTTCCTTATCCCTT